>NC_083560.1:25170125-25474987 GCF_019925205.1 Metopolophium dirhodum
CTATAATACTGAAAGACAAATTAGAAAATAGGAAACAAAACGACTTAGAGTCAATTTCTAGTTTTGTTACGGAAATAGAATATTTATGTAGTCAAGTAGACAAGGATATGAAAGAGGAAGATATTTGTGTTTACATACTAAAAGGTATAAGGGAACCTATATTACACGCAATTTCACTTCACGACAACAGTAACTTAAAAAAGTTAAAAGAAAATTTAAAAAAATATGAACTTATGCAATTTAGAATTAATTCAAGAAGCTCAGGACTTAGCGAATACACAGAAATTTTGAACAAACAAGTAATGCAATTAAATACCGAAACAAAAGACAGCAACCAAGAAATTAAACGTTTAAATACAAAATTAGAAGGAATAGACAGTTATTACAAAAACAAAATTGATCAACTATGTACCGAAATGAACAATTTAAAAAAATACGACAATCCAGTAAATTTTGAAGATAGACCACGCAACAGAGACAAAAGTCCATATCCACACAAATCAGATTACAAAGGCAAGAGCAATTATAGGGAAAAAAGTCCTTATCCCGATAGGTACAACGACTATAAGTTCAGAGAAAGTAGTAAAGATAGATATAATAACCATAAATACAGAGATAACAGCAGAGAAATTAGCAATAATAGAGATAGGTCTTATTCTAGGGATAGGAAAAACTCCTACGACAGGTCCAGAGATACAAGCAGAAATAGATATAACAACAGAAATCGTGGAGATGACGCAAATAGAAAACAGCACAGTAGGGACAACAGCAGAGAAAGATACTCAACACCGGAAAAATTTAATGGAAGAGAAAACATAATATGCTACAAATGCAATGAAAAGGGACATTATGCAAACGATTGCAATTTTTCAAAAAACGAATAGCACCCGAGTTAAGAGAAAAATCGGAATATCTACCTCGGGGAACAAATAATATTAATTTAAAAATCGACACCTCTAAATTTAACAGAGAAAAAAAAATTGAAAAAAATAATTATATTCATTTTGTAGAAAATTGGTACAAATCAAAAAATTCAAATAAACTAATAACTAATGAAGTAAACGACGATGACGAAAAAGCTGTAGAAAACATCGTAACAATAAGTAGTTTGAACCCACTAAACGAATTTCAAAAATTCCTACTCAGCAATAACGATAGAACCGACTTCCTATGCGATTACAGTGAACAGACGGTAAATATTTTATCATTACGAAATGATATCGCAATCAGCCATTGCACAAGTCAATGCCTTACTATGTCGAAGAGGATCGCATTACAATTTAGAAATAAATTTAACAACGTTCAAAATTTAATAGACCAAAGAAAAAAAATAACCGAAATTGCTTATTTGAAAAACGGAAGACAATGGGTTCTATATCTCATAACAAAAAAATGAATATTACGACAAACCAGCGTACACTAACATTTTTAGAACACTAGCTAACACTAGGAAATTTTGTATTGAGAATAATATTACTACTTTAGCATTACCCAAAATTTGCACTGGACGAGACAAAAAGAATTGGAACATTATTTCTACTATGATTAAGTTTATTTTTCAAGACACGCAAATAAAAATTTTAATATGCCTACTACCAAACAATGACGATGAAAAACAAAATAAATATTTTAAAAACAATGGTTCACAAACTAGTAATATAATCACGTAAGGGAAAAATTTCAATGACACAATTAACGATAAATTAAAAAATGAAATCTCACAAATCGCGGGTTCATTCATAAAAACGGAAAATGTACCCGGAGACGGTGACTGTGGCGCCCACGCACTACGAATATGCCTTAAACAACATGGTATATATAGAAAGACAGTAGAATTATTAAATATGCTCGGCATTCCTAATTGCAAATCTGGCTACTATCTTAAAGATGACGATCTAGCGTTTATCTGTGACCAATTCAATTTCAACTTATATTTAATACACGAAAATTCCGAATATACAAATGCCATAATTTACTGGAAATTAAATAGGAAAAATATAGGGATATTCAATAAAAATTGACATTGGACACCAGGAATCATAACAGATACATATAACCCTCGTCATTTCAATAACATAACAATAAACACAGTTTTTCCTGACTTTCATACTATAGAAGAAAATGTAGACCATTTCTTACACGACTGTTTCGATCGCTTAAAATTATCCCAACAAAACCCTATAGAGAAAAATAAAACCGACAATAATTTTAAAACAGACAAATCCACAATATGGTACTCAACATTTTGTCAAGACTGCGAATATTTTTCCACATCCAAGGACATACTAGACGACCAAGATGACAGAGAACAGTATTGGAGCGAGGGGGGGAAACGTTATGTTTTGCGAAATATGCGGAAACTACATAAGGGAATATCGGAACCGGCCTATACAAGAAGACGAGAAAGCCATAGAAACCAAAAACCAGCTAATTCAACACAAAAATGAAATCAAAATCAACAATCAAAATATAAGCGTAGATTCAGATACTGAACGAAAACAAAGAGTGCTACCCATAAAAATAAAATTAGACGGTAACGAACAAAATGCAATTATAGACACAGGCTCAAATATATCATGTATAGATTATTCCCTAATAAAAAATAAACAAGTCACTAAACCCAAAGAACAAATAACTATAACAGGCGCTGGCAACAACGAACTGATACAAATAGGAACAACAGAATTAATAATTACAATCAACACACGCCAATATCAAATCAAAGTATACGTCGTTGAAGGACTAAATTGTAAATTACTATTAGGAAACGATTTTAATATTAGATACAACCTAATAGTCGATTTTAAAAACAAAAACATACAAATCGATAATAATTCTATAAAAATGGACGAAATATGGTACGAACATAATGTAAATCACAACTTAAACATTTATACAACTGAAAGCATCACAAGTGCAACCAACATTAATAAAAATAAAATTAAAATTATATCTAACGAAAATATTTCCATTGCTCCAAAGACTAGGTCAAAATTAAAAGTGTCCACAAAAATGCAAGACAAGCAAATACAATATATAATAAAACCAACTGAGCGCCTACAAAATAATAAAAAAATAACTTTAGAAACTACATTATTAAATAGTGATGACGAAGTCATATTATACAATTTCTCCAATACCTATAGTAATATACCAAGAAACATAGTTATAGCAATTGCCACTGAATTAAATACGATTAAACGCGATAAATACGAAATAAAAAATATTAATTCAGACAATAAAATTATTAATAAAGAAAAAATAATATAGTAACAAAAATAACAAAAGTAACGGATAAACAAGGTACAATAATACAAATACCTAACGAACTTAGCTATGAACAACGTATAAAGACAAACACCAATAAACAAATTCAAGCGTTTATTCACCTCAGACCCTTTAGACTTAGGATGCACACAAGTAGAACCATGTGAAATTAAATTTAAAACAGACAAATCGACATTTCAACCACCGTAATTTATTAAAGAAATCCGGGAAGGTTTCGAAAATCTTATAAATTTTATCAAGTCCCTTGAATAATTTTTCTGAATATTACATTTAACAAAAACACAAGATTTAATATAACTGTACAAATTTAACTTTCCTCAAGATTTTATAACATGTAATACCTTTTACCTACCACTCAACAAGCCACCGTCGGAGACCAGCAGACCGCTCCGGCCGCCAACGTTCTTTCATTCGATTTCTACGGATTCATCATCAACCATCATTTTCCATTACGCCCGGACCTGCAAATAGCAACACTATCCACGACGAAAATTTTTCACGCAACCTCACCAACCTCATGTTTAGTATCATCTTTTATTCGTTTTCACGAAACTGAATTTTCTTTTCGGTTGTTGTGTACGACTATAAGATGAGGACACCGCCATGGGCCACCGATGGCCGAAGGGCCAATCCACTGTACACACTACCACTTTAAGTCAACTTCTCAAGCCGGCTGTCACCCACGTTATCGTTATATAATATATTGTTTATATATATGCATTATATAATGATTTTAAATCAACGAACAAATTTAATTTAACTACCTTAAATATTTAATATTTCTACCTTTAATATTCCTCCAGAATTTTATAATATGTAATACCCTTTTAAGAACAAATATGTAATTTAGCACCAGATTAGTAAAATCAATAGCAAGACATTAGCAGATTTTATACTAACTAAACTATTGTAATATTATAATAAAACAAATTACATTTAAGGAAAAATAATAAAATATTAAAAACATGTTACAAAAGTAAAAAAACAAAAGAATAGAATGTATTTTCAGCATAATCAAAAATTCACGAGTCAACGAGTAGCAACAATCTTCTGAGACAAAGGGCGAATATAATATTTTCAAAGTAGACAATAAGCATTAAACCAAAAATTATAGAAACAATAGCAAATAAAATTGTTCCATACGAAGACACGAAAAAGACACAGTCCAAACAGAAATTTGAAATGCAGAAATATAGATATAAGAATAAAAATTACAAATCAAATTCGACAAAACGAAAACAAGCAAGATAATATTCAAATACTTACCTTATGAAATACAAGAAGAGAAGAAGAATTAACTACCACAGAATCAAAGAATGAAATACCATAGAAAAACAACGAAAATTATTGTTATTTGTTGAAATAAAAATATTATACTTCAAACTGTGAACAATCTCTAAGAAAACATTTTTCCACAAAAGGACCAATCAATACATTTTTATAACCTTATATTTATATTTATTTTTTTTTTTAGGCACGCATTATATAATTAACTATTAAAGTAGTAAGATTAAATTATCATTTAAGCATAATTTTATAGTCAACGACGCGAATAAGCCGAGACAGTAACCTAGTAATATTATAAGTTTAGTATTTAATTTAGTAATAAGACATTTTTATGTAGCAATAGCATTAAAAAATGAGGGCATTTTTTCCAAAAAACAACGGGGACTGTCGTATATTGCAGACAGTCGTCAAAATAATATTATTTAATATATATGTAATAAAGGTGGGAATATTTCAAATTGTAAATTATTGACATAGGTCAGGCCAGCGAAGCAATATGTGCTGAGGCGACAATAATATTTTCTATATAACACCGCCGTACGCGCAGGCACGGCCCCCCGTTGTCGCTGAGTGATTCGGCGAGGACGTAGCTACGACGTGCGTGTGAAACGCCGATCGTAGTACGGGCTAGGCGATCTGAATTTGCTAAGTGTTTTATTTATGTTTGTTTTAAATACAATAAAAGTGTTTCCGACCTGAAAACCCGAGTTAAACATTATTTTAGTCATTCTTACGTTCTTACCTTTTATAGGAACAGCGCCGGGATATACGTACTATGTGTTAATGAAGTTTTATTAAACTGAATAGTGCCAAGGTATATGTAATCTTTGAGTCATTTCAACTAGATAGGAACGAACTAAGAATTGACAAGCGCCTACCATCGTACCTCAACGAGTTAACAGTGCCATTCTAATTAACTTTAGAGAGTGTCATTAACTAGAGAATACGGGAGTAAGGCGATAGTTGGTTTACCGCGTATTGTCTAATACGGGTGATACCACAAAGCGTAATTTTTTGGCAGCAACCTCTTTTTCATTTATTTAACTTATTGACCCAAAATGAACGTCTACAACTGTAAAAAAGTTTGTGCAGGTTTATAACCACGAATTCTTAATTTGTACAACCTCTAAAAAACCACAAAATCCATAACAATAACGTGGGTGACAGCGTAATGGTGCGCCAGCACCCGCTTTTTTATTTATTTACCTCATTAACCCGAAATCTGCATCAATGATTGTTAAATCATTTGGGTAGGTTTGAAACTACGAAATTCTAATTTGTTCAACCTCTAATACACCACAAAATCCATATCAATAAC
This sequence comes from Metopolophium dirhodum, assembly GCF_019925205.1. Lineage (NCBI taxonomy): Eukaryota > Metazoa > Arthropoda > Insecta > Hemiptera > Aphididae > Metopolophium > Metopolophium dirhodum. The sequence goes on from NC_083560.1 coordinate 25,176,019, forward strand.
GCAGGTGCAAGCGTAATTTTTTGGCAGCAACCACTTATTCGTTTATTTAAATTATTGACCCAAAATGTGACTGTTAATTCATTTGAGCAGGTTTATAATCACAAAATTTTAATTTGTACAACGTACAAAACACCACAATATCCATAACAAAAACGGGGGTGCTAGCGTAAATATGCAGCAGCAACAACTTTTTCATTTATTTACCTCATTGACCCAAACTCTACGTCAACGATTGTTAAATCATTTGTGCAGGATTGAAACTACGAAATTCTAATTCGTACAACCTCTAAAAACCACAAAATCCATAACAATAACGTGGGTGCAAGCGTAATTTGCGCCAGGTACCACTTTTTCATTTATTTACCTCATTAACCCGAAATCTGCGTCAACGATTGTTAATTCATTTGTGCAGATTTGTATCCACGAAATTTTAATTTGTACAACCTGCCAAATACCACAAAATCCATAACAAAATCTTGAGTTAACGCGTTATGTTTCCTAAGCAACCACTTAATTAATTGTTAAATTATTTGTGCAGATTTGTAACCACGAAATTTTAATTTGTACAACATCTTAAACACCACAAAATCCATAACAAAAACGGAGGTGCAAGCGTAATTATGCGCCAGCAACAACTTTTTTATATATTCAACTTATTGACCCAAATGTACGTCTACAACTGTAAATAGTTTGTTCAGATTTGTAACCACGAAATTCTAATTTTTTTCAACCTCTAATACACCACAAAGTCCATAACAATAACGTGGGTGCAAGCATAATTAGGCGGCAGCAACCACTATTTCATTTATTTAACTTAATGGGCCAAAATGTATGTCTACAACTGTAAAACAGTTTGTGCAGGTTTGTAACCATGAAATTTCAATTCTTACAACTTTCAAACACCACAAAATCCATAACAAATACTTTGGTGTACGCATTTTTCTTATGGATCCAAAATCTGCATCCACGTTTGCTAAATAATTTGTACACGTTTGTAATCAGAACATTTTAATTTATACAACCTTCCAAACACTACAAAAATGTCAACGACTGTTAAAACATTTCAGCAGGTTTATAATCACAAAATTTTAATTTGTTCAACCTCCAAACACCACAAAATCCATAACAATAACGTGGGTGCAAGCATAATTAAGCGCCAGCAACCACTTTCTCATTTATTTAACTCATTGACCCGAACTCTACGTCAACGATTGTTAAATCATTTGTGCAGGTGTGTAACTACGAAATTCTAATTTGTTCAACCTCTAAGACACCACAAAATCCATAAAAATAACGCAGGTGCAAGCGTACTTTTTGGCAGCAACCACTTTTTCATTTATTTAACTTATTGACCCAAAATGTACGTCTACAACTGTAAAACAGTTTGTGCAGGTTTATAACCACGAATTCTTAATTTGTACAACCTCTAAAAAACCACAAAATCCATAACAATAACATAGGTGCCAGCGTAATGGTGCGTTAGCATCCGCTTTTTTATTTATTTACCTCTTTAACCCGAAATCTGCTTAAACGATTGTTAAATCATTTGTGCAGGTTTGTAACCACGAAATTTTCATTTGTACAACCTCCCAAACAAAACAAAATCCACAATAAAAACGCGGGTGCAAGCGTAATTATGCGGCAGCAACCACTTTTTCATTTATTTAACTTAATGGGCCAAAATGTATAACTACAACTGTAAAACAGTTTGTGCAGGTTTGTAACCACGAAATTTCAATTCTTATAACTTTCAAACACCACAAAATCCATAACAAAAACTTTGGTGTACGCATTTTTCTTATGGATCCAAAATCTGCATCCACGTTTGCTAAATAATTTGTACAAGTTTGTAATCAGAACATTTTAATTTATACAACCTTCCAAACACTACAAAAATGTCAACGACTGTTAAACCATTTCAGCAGGTTTATAATCACAAAATTTTAATTTGTTCAACCTCCAAACACCACAAAATCTATACCAAGAACGTGGGTGACAGCGTAATGGTGCGCCAGCACCCGCTTTTTTATTTATTTACCTCATTAACCCGAAATCTGCATCAACGATTGTTAAATCATTTGGGCAGGTTTGAAACTACGAAATTCTAATTTGTTCAACCTCTAATACACCACAAAATCCATAACAATAACGCAGGTGCAAGCGTAATTTTTTGGCAGCAACCACTTTTTCATTTATTTAACTTATTGACCCAAAATGTACGTCTACAACTGTAAAACAGTTTGTGCAGTTTTATAACCACAAATTCTTAATTTGTACAACCTCTAAAAAACCACAAAATCCATAACAATAACATTGGTGCCAGCGTAATGGTGCGTTAGCATCCGCTTTTTTATTTATTTACCTCTTTAACCCGAAATCTGCTTAAACGATTGTTAAATCATTTGTGCAGGTTTGTAACCACGAAATTTTCATTTGTACAACCTCCCAAACAAAACAAAATCCACAATAAAAACGCTGGTGCAAGCGTAATTATGCGGCAGCAACCACTTTTTCATTTATTTAACTTAATGGGCCAAAATGTATGTCTACAACTGTAAAACAGTTTATGCAGGTTTGTAACCACGAAATTTCAATTCTTATAACTTTCAAACACCACAAAATCCATAACAAAAACTTTGGTGTACGCATTTTTCTTATGGATCCAAAATCTGCATCCACGTTTGCTAAATAATTTGTACATGTTTGTTATCAGAACATTTTAATTTATAGAACCTTCCAAACACTACAAAAATGTCAACGACTGTTAAACCATTTCAGCAGGTTTATAATCACAAAATTTTAATTTGTTCAATCTCCAAACACCACAAAATCCATACCAAGAACGTGGGTGACAGCGTAATGGTGCGCCAGCACCCGCTTTTTTATTTATTTACCTCATTAACCTGAAATCTGCATCAACGATTGTTAAATCATTTGGTCAGGTTTGAAACTACGAAATTCTAAATTGTTCAACCTCTAATACACCACAAAATCCATAACAATAACGCAGGTGCAAGCGTAATTTTTTGGCAGCAACCACTTTTTCATTTATTTAACTTATTGACCCAAAATGTGACTGTTAATTCATTTGAGCAGGTTTATAATCACAAAATTTTAATTTGTACAACGTACAAAACACCACAATATCCATAACAAAAACGGGGTTGCTAGCGTAAATATGCAGCAGCAACAACTTTTTCATTTATTTACCTCATTTACCCAAACTCTACGTCAACGATTGTTAAATCATTTGTGCAGGATTGAAACTACGAAATTCTAATTCGCACAACCTCTAAAAACCACAAAATCCATAACAATAACGTGGATGCAAGCGTAATTATGCGCCAGCAACAACTTTTTTATTTATTCAACTTATTGACCCAAATGTACGTCTACAACTGTAAATAGTTTGTTCAGATTTGTAACCACGAAATTCTAATTTTTTTCAACCTCTAATACACCACAAAGTCCATAACAATAACGTGGGTGCAAGCATAATCAGGCGGCAGCAACCACTTTCTCATTTATTTAACTCATTGACCCGAACTCAACGTCAACAATTGTTAAATCATTTGTGCAGGTTTGAAACTACGATATTCTAATTTGTTCAACCTCTAAGACACCACAAAATCCATAATAATAACGCAGGTCCAAGCATTATTTTTTGGCAGCAACCACTTTTTCATTTATTTAACTTATTGACCCAAAATGTACGTCTACAACTGTAAAACAGTTTGTGCAGGTTTGTAACTACGAAATTCTAATTTGTACAACCTCTAAAAAACCACAAAATCCATAACAATAACGTGGGTGCCAGCGTAATGGTGCGTTAGCATCCGCTTTTTTATTTATTTACCTCATTAACCCGAAATCTGCTTAAACGATTGTTAAATCATTTGTGCAGGTTTGTAACCACGAAATTTTTATTTGTACAACCTCCCAAACAAAACAAAATCCACAATAAAACGCGGGTGCAAGTGTAATTATGCGGCAGCAACCACTTTTTCATTTATTTAACTTAATGGGCCAAAATGTATGTCTACAACTGTAAAAAAATTTGTGCATGTTTGTAACCACGAAATTTCAATTCTTACAACTTTCAAACACCACAAAATCCATAACAAAAACTTTGGTGTATGCATTTTTCTTATGGATCCAAAATCTGCATCCACGATTGCTAAATAATTTGTACACGTTTGTAATCAGAACATTTTAATTAATACAACCTTCCAAACACTACAAAAATGTCAACGACTGTTAAACCATTTCAGCAGGTTTATAATCACAAAATTTTAATTTGTTCAACCTCCAAACACCACAAAATCCATACCAAGAACTTGGGTGACAGCGTAATGGTGCGCCAGCACCCGCTTTTTTATTTATTTACCTCATTAACCCGAAATCTGCATCAACGATTGTTAAATCATTTGGGCAGTTTTGAAACTACGAAATTCTAATTTGTTCAACCTCTAATACACCACAAAATCCATAACAATAACGCAGGTGCAAGCGTAATTTTTTGGCAGCAACCACTTATTCATTTATTTAAATTATAGACCCAAAATGTGACTGTTAATTCATTTGAGCAGGTTTATAATCACAAAATTTTAATTTGTGCAACGTGCAAAACACCACAATCTCCATAACAAAAACGGGGGTGCTAGCGTAAATATGCAGCAGCAACAACTTTTTCATTTATTTACCTCATTGACCCAAACTCTACGTCAACGATTGTTAAATCATTTGTGCAGGATTGAAACTACGAAATTCTAATTCGTACAACCTCTAAAAACCACAAAATCCATAACAATAACGTGGATGCAAGCGTAATTTGCGCCAGGAACCACTTTTTCATTTATTTACCTCATTGTTTACCTACCAAAAACGTGGGTGCCAGCGTTATGGTGCGCTAGCACCCCCTTTTTTATTTATTTACCTCATTAACCCGAAATCTGCGTCAACGATTGTTAATTCATTTGTGCAGATTCGTATCCACGAAATTTTAATTTGTACAACCTGCCAAATACCACAAAATCCATAACAAAATCTTGAGTTAACGCGTTATGTTTCCTAAGCAACCACTTAATTAATTGTTAAATCATTTGTGCAGATTTGTAACCACGAAATTTTAATTTGTACAACATCTTAAACTAAACACAATCCATAACAAAAACGGAGGTGCAAGCGTAATTATGCGCCAGCAACAACTTTTTTATTTATTCAACTTATTGACCCAAATGTACGTCTACAACTGTAAATAGTTTGTTCAGATTTGTAACCACGAAATTCTAATTTTTTTCAACCTCTAATACACCACAAAGTCCATAACAATAACGTGGGTGCAAGCATAATCAGGCGGCAGCAACCACTTTCTCATTTATTTAACTCATTGACCCGAACTCAACGTCAACAATTGTTAAATCATTTGTGCAGGTTTGAAACTACGATATTCTAATTTGTTCAACCTTTAAGACACCACAAAATCCATAATAATAACGCAGGTCCAAGCATTATTTTTTGGCAGCAACCACTTTTTCATTTATTTAACTTATTGACCCAAAATGTACGTCTACAACTGTAAAACAGTTTGTGCAGGTTTGTAACTACGAAATTCTAATTTGTACAACCTCTAAAAAACCACAAAATCCATAACAATAACGTGGGTGCCAGCGTAATGGTGCGTTAGCATCCGCTTTTTTATTTATTTACCTCATTAACCCGAAATCTGCTTAAACGATTGTTAAATCATTTGTGCAGGTTTGTAACCACGAAATTTTTATTTGTACAACCTCCCAAACAAAACAAAATCCACAATAAAACGCGGGTGCAAGTGTAATTATGCGGCAGCAACCACTTTTTCATTTATTTAACTTAATGGGCCAAAATGTATGTCTACAACTGTAAAAAAATTTGTGCATGTTTGTAACCACGAAATTTCAATTCTTACAACTTTCAAACACCACAAAATCCATAACAAAAACTTTGGTGTATGCATTTTTCTTATGGATCCAAAATCTGCATCCACGATTGCTAAATAATTTGTACACGTTTGTAATCAGAACATTTTAATTAATACAACCTTCTAAACACTACAAAAATGTCAACGACTGTTAAACCATTTCAGCAGGTTTATAATCACAAAATTTTAATTTGTTCAACCTCCAAACACCACAAAATCCATACCAAGAACTTGGGTGACAGCGTAATGGTGCGCCAGCACCCGCTTTTTTATTTATTTACCTCATTAACCCGAAATCTGCATCAACGATTGTTAAATCATTTGGGCAGTTTTGAAACTACGAAATTCTAATTTGTTCAACCTCTAATACACCACAAAATCCATAACAATAACGCAGGTGCAAGCGTAATTTTTTGGCAGCAACCACTTATTCATTTATTTAAATTATAGACCCAAAATGTGACTGTTAATTCATTTGAGCAGGTTTATAATCACAAAATTTTAATTTGTGCAACGTGCAAAACACCACAATCTCCATAACAAAAACGGGGGTGCTAGCGTAAATATGCAGCAGCAACAACTTTTTCATTTATTTACCTCATTGACCCAAACTCTACGTCAACGATTGTTAAATCATTTGTGCAGGATTGAAACTACGAAATTCTAATTCGTACAACCTCTAAAAACCACAAAATCCATAACAATAACGTGGATGCAAGCGTAATTTGCGCCAGGAACCACTTTTTCATTTATTTACCTCATTGTTTACCTACCAAAAACGTGGGTGCCAGCGTTATGGTGCGCTAGCACCCCCTTTTTTATTTATTTACCTCATTAACCCGAAATCTGCGTCAACGATTGTTAATTCATTTGTGCAGATTCGTATCCACGAAATTTTAATTTGTACAACCTGCCAAATACCACAAAATCCATAACAAAATCTTGAGTTAACGCGTTATGTTTCCTAAGCAACCACTTAATTAATTGTTAAATCATTTGTGCAGATTTGTAACCACGAAATTTTAATTTGTACAACATCTTAAACACCACAAAATCCATAACAAAAACGGAGGTGCAAGCGTAATTATGCGCCAGCAACCACTTTTTCATTTATTTAACTTAATGGGCCAAAATGTATGTCTACAACTGTAAAAAAAATTTGTGCATGTTTGTAACCACGAAATTTCAATTCTTACAACTTTCAAACACCACAAAATCCATAACAAAAACTTTGGTGTATGCATTTTTCTTATGGATCCAAAATCTGCATCCACGATTGCTAAATAATTTGTACACGTTTGTAATCAGAACATTTTAATTAATACAACTTTCCAAACACTACAAAAATGTCAACGACTGTTAAACCATTTCAGCAGGTTTATAATCACAAAATTTTAATTTGTTCAACCTCCAAACACCACAAAATCCATACCAAGAACTTGGGTGACAGCGTAATGGTGCGCCAGCACCCGCTTTTTTATTTATTTACCTCATTAACCCGAAATCTGCATCAACGATTGTTAAATCATTTGGGCAGGTTTGAAACTACGAAATTCTAATTTGTTCAACCTCTAATACACCACAAAATCCATAAAAATAACGCAGGTGCAAGCGTAATTTTTTGGCAGCAACCACTTATTCATTTATTTAAATTATTGACCCAAAATGTGACTGTTAATTCATTTGAGCAGGTTTATAATCACAAAATTTTAATTTGTACAACGTGCAAAACACCACAATATCCATAACAAAAACGGGGGTGCTAGCGTAAATATGTAGCAGCAACATCTTTTTCATTTATTTACCTCATTGACCCAAACTCTACGTCAACGATTGTTAAATCATTTGTGCAGGATTGAAACTACGAAATTCTAATTCGTACAACCTCTAAAAACCACAAAATCCATAACAATAACGTGGGTGCAAGCGTAATTTGCGCCAGGAACCACTTTTTCATTTATTTACCTCATTGTTTACCTACCAAAAACGTGGGTGCCAGCGTTATGGTGCGCTAGCACCCCCTTTTTTATTTATTTACCTCATTAACCTGAAATCTGCGACAACGATTGTTAATTCATTTGTGCAGATTTGTATCCACGAAATTTTAATTTGTACAACCTGCCAAATACCACAAAATCCATAACAAAATCTTGAGTTAACGCGTTATGTTTCCTAAGCAACCACTTATTTAATTGTTAAATCATTTGTGCAGATTTGTAACCACGAAATTTTAATTTGTACAACATCTTAAACACCACAAAATCCATAACAAAAACGGAGGTGCAAGCGTAATTATGCGCCAGCAACAACTTTTTTATTTATTCAACTTATTGACCCAAATGTACGTCTACAACTGTAAATAGTTTGTTCAGATTTGTAACCACGAAATTCTAATTTTTTTCAACCTCTAATACACCACAAAGTCCATAACAATAACGTGGGTGCAAGCATAATTAGGCGGCAGCAACCACTTTCTCATTTATTTAACTCATTGACCCGAAATCTGCATCAACGATTGTTAAATCATTTCAGCAGGTTTATAATCACAAAATTTTAATTTGTTCAACCTCCAAACACCACAAAATCCATACTAAGAACGTGGGTGCCAGCGTTATGGTGCGCTAGCACCCGCATTATTATTTATTTACCTCATTAACCCGAAATCTGCGTCAACGATTGTTAAATCATTTGTGCAGGTTTGTAACCATGAAATTTTAATTTGTACAACCACCCATACACCACAAAATCCATACCAAAAACGTGGGTGCCACCGTAATGGTGCGCTAGCGCCCGCTTTTTTATTTATTTACCTCATTAACCCGAAATCTGCGTCAACGGTTGTTAAATCATTTGTGCAGGTTTGTAACCACGAATTCTTAATTTGTACAACCTCTAAAAAACCACAAAATCCATAACAATAACGTGGGTGCAAGCGTTATTATGCGCCAGAAACCACTTTTTCATTTATTTATCTCATTGACCCGAGCTCTACGTCAACGATTGGTAAATCATTTGTGCAGGTTTGTAACTACGAAATTTTAATAAGTACAAACTTCCAAGCACCACAAAATCCATAACAAAAACTTTGGTGCACGCATTTTTCTTATTGATCCAAAATCTGCGTCCACGTTTGCTAAATTATTTGTACACATTTGTAATCAGAACATTTTAATTTATACAACCTTCCAAACACTACAAAAACGTCAACGACTGTTAAATCATTTGAGCAGGTTTATAATCACAAAATTTTAATTTGTTCAACCCCCAAACACCACAAAATCCATACCAAGAACGTGGGTGCCAGCGTAATGGTGCGCTAGTATTTGCTTTTTTATTTATTTACCTCATTAACCCGAAATCTACGTTAAGTAGTATCGAAAAAGATGAATCAACCGAAATGTCAAATGTTAACTTGGTTTTGAATTTTTCATTATAAATAATTATTTGTTTCATAACTCGATGCTTTATATCTTTAATTTCATAACATCCCTCTTCATGTTTAATAAAACATCACATAAGTTCATTAATATTATTATTATGGTCAACTACTTCTATAGCAAATTTATCATTATCTTTGTTGATATTCGGGAGTGAATTAAATATCTGCAAACATAAAAAAGCTATTTCTGAGTCTTTCGTAAAGGTTCATAGACGGAAAATAATTTGCGGATAATATGGTTTCGTCCCCGGTCAAACTTTAAGTAAGCGACTCGTACATCCTGATACTTGAGATACAAATTTAATAATAAGACTCGTGACGTTTAATATGCAGAACAACTGTTAATGTCTCATTGAAGTTATCGATAGGATAATTGTTTTGATCAACTAACTGTACAGTTATTGAATCAATATCTGTTTTGTTTAATCTGTAATATGTAAGGTTTAGCGGAGATTGAATAACCTTTGTTCCTGTTCTCCCACTCGGGAAAAACTCGTATATTGAATGACTTTGAAGTTGGTTGCTGAATGACCCATGTGCTATTGTTGTGAACCCCTGTCTGTATGCTATACGCAGTATGAGATATAGTAATAGTATGATATATGATAGTGTGGAAGCATATTAATATGTGAACAGGCAGAGTCACACAGTCTAAGGGAATTCGCTGTGTGGACAGTTTTGAGCCCGAGCGAGCCCCTACCGTGTCTCGCCGTCTGTATAAGAGTTAGTGTAGTACTGTCAGACCATCGAGCAGAACCTCTGTTAGTCTTATAAGTCTTGTAAGTCTAATAAGTATTCTGTACAACTAAATTTCTTTTAAAATTGATTATATTAATAAAGTATTAGTGGTAACTCATACACTGCGTATTTCTTTATTAACGAACAAACTCGGGTTTGGAGACGTCCATAACACTATATTACACATTACTTTTATAGAGTTAATTGTGTTTAAATTAGCAGCTTTTCCCGACCGAAGTGCTTCATGCATTGGTTTGTAGGTTCTCTTTTCAAAACCAAAAACAGATGCTATACTGTTTGGAATATTTAACATTAGTTTTCCATTGCATTTAATGTATGTTCTAAAATCGATGGGATCAATAGATACGTTGAATGTTAGCTGTGTTCTACATTCATTATTAAAGTGAAATAACTCTTTCGTAATTTTGTTGTTAATATCTTCAATTTCATAACAGCCTTCTTCCAAAATAAATATAAACGTTTTTACTTGAGGTGTATGATTTAATAATGGAATTACTTCTATCTCCAATCGGTTATTAGCTGAATTTATATTTGGAAAATTGTATGTTTGCAAACATAACAAAGCTATTTCTGAATCCTCGTAAACGTTTGGAGATGGAAAATAATTTGTAGATAATATAGTTGAATTTCCAGTCAAACTTAATGTAACAGATTCAAACATTGTAAAAATTCAAGACATAAATGACCACAGTTAAATGTATTGAAATCTTGATAGTTAGAATAGTTATATACTATTTTAATCTCATAAAAATAAAGTTGCAATTCAATTGGTGGAGGTAAATTGCCAAAGCTATCAAAATATACAACTTTATCTTTATTTTTATGGAACGCTACCCAATGACTTCTATCACCTGGAGATATGTCTAAGTTTAATATACCACATTCAATTGCATGCGATTTCTTAGGTAAGTAAGTTATCACGTGAAAAGACTCCACGGAAATGATTGCTTTCTAACATTGTAACATATTTTATAATATCTTGGGATGAAAGTGGTCTGTCAGGTAGCGTGATAATCAGTTTTTTTTTTTTTACCCCTTATTGTTTAAATATAAGCCGTTACCTTTTTTTCTTTTTGAATTTTGTATTGCATTATACACACTGCTACCACCAGACATCAAACTACCAAGTGCTGACAATCCTGCAAATATAGGAATTAAGGGAATTACACCTCCTATCTGTCTTGGTGATGAAATCATTCTTTTACCACCATTCTTTTTCTTTATAGATCTTTTTTTTTTTTTGCTGCTAGTATACCATTTTTTTTTTTGTAGTATGTTACCATTTACCTTTACAACCCATACCTATTTTTCTTGTAGCTTTCATTGCGTTTGTTACTGCGTATGCAACTCATTTCTCTTTTCTAGGAATATTTTTTTCTTTAAATCTTTCCCAAGCTCGTTTTTCTAGCACTTTATCGGCTTTATGTCTATCGTTTGAATTTGAACTCGATGCATACGCAATATCATGATCTCTATAAGCAGTACCCAATGGGTTTATTCCTTTGTCACCGTGATCTAGTCTCTTTTTTAATTTTGTACCAGGACCGCAATACTGATAACCTGAAATATGTGCTTCAAACGGAAGACTATTTATAAGGGAGTTAAGAAATCCTTTACCAGTCTTGTTCGATTTGTACATACGAGTTGAACGCGCCATATATAACTGGTTATAAATTGATATTTCTAGAGTATTTATAAGAAAAAAATGGATTTGATTGAGCAGAAAGATAAATTAGATATAATAAATGTAGATGTTCAGTTGGTAGAAAAACCATCGAGACATGGTTCGTTATTACCTGATACTATACGTGCTATACTAGTTGGTCCCAGTGGTTCAGGAAAAACAAATATAATGTATAATCTCATCACTCACGAAAACGGGTTAAGATTTGAAAATATTTATTTATACTCAAAAACCTCTAATCAGGAAAAATATGTTTTATTAAAAAAAATAATAGATGATATACAAGGTGCTAATCTTTTCATATATACAAGCGCTGATAAAGTCATAAAACCCAACTTGACTAAGAAAAATTCAATTATAATTTTTGATGATGTAATATGCGGTCCACAATCTGTAATCAGAGATTACTTCAGCATCGGCAGGCATTCAGGTGCTAGATCTGCATTTTATTTAGCACAAACATATTCTAAAATATCAAAACAGTTAGTAAGAGACAATTCAAACTTCCTAATAATATTGAAACAAGATGATACAAATTTACGTCATATAATCAATGATCATTCGTCTGCAGATATGGATTTCTCGGAATTTAGGAAAATTTCACATTTATGTTGGAATAATAGTGATTACGGTTTTATGGTTATCGATAAAACTCGAGAAATGAATGAAGGATGATATAGATGTGGATTTCATACGTTTATTAAAATAAATTAGTATTGTATAATATGAACAATATAAAAAATATTTTTTATAATATATAAATATATATATATATATATACCATGACACTTATATTATCTACATAATGTTAACAATAGTCGTACGATACAGTTATATTAAGTTTATTATTTACAATGAATACAGAGAAAGTTTTGTTACAAAATTTAATAGCGTCAAAAAAAAATATTAAACGAAAAATAATGGAAATGAAACGTGGTGTTATAGATTCCGACAATTATTTTCGTGAAGCATTTAAACCAATAATTGAACCATTAAATACACATACAGAACAAAATGCTATATGTAACACACAGTCGACTGAACTAAAAAATAAATCAGAAACCTCATACACTAGTGAAGAAGATGATAACGATGAATTAAATTCACCATATGAATTTTTTTTAAATAACCGTCCTAAATCAACACGTTATGATAAATCCTATGGTTTGCATTATGATAAAGATAGTAATTTATATAAAATAGGAAAATATTCTGTAACTTTTAGTCACAGCAAATTACTGTTGCTTAATAAATACTATGAATATACACCAGGACTATGGTCTTTATTTGCGTCAACGATTGCTTAATCATTTGTACAGGTTTGTAACCACGAAATTTTAATTTGTACAACCTCTCAAACACCAAAAAGTCCATAACAAAAACTTTGGTGCACGCATAGCGTTACACCAGCACCTGCTTTTTTAATTATTTTACTTATTGACCCAAAATCTGCGTCAACGATTGTTAAACCATTTGTGCAGGTTTGTAACCACGAAATTTTAATAATTTTTGGTTACAAACAATAACATTTCAATTTGTATACAACCTCCAAACACCACAAAACTCATACCAAAAACGTGGGTGCCAGCGTAATTATGCGCCAGCAACCACTTTTTCATTTATTTAACTTATTGACCAAAACGTACGTCTACGACTGTAAAACAGTTTGTTGCAGTTTGTAACCACGAAATTTTAATTTGTACAACCTCCCAAACACCTCAAAGTCCATACCAAAAACTTGAGTGCACACGCAATGTTTCCTTAGCACCCACTTTCTTAATTGTGTAACTTATTGACCCAAAATGTATGTCTACAACTGTAAAACAGTTTGTGCAGGTTTGTAACCACGAATTTTTAATTTGTACAACCTCTCAAACACCACAAAGTCAATAACAAAAACTTTGGTGCAAGCATAACGTTACACCTGCACTCGCTTTTTTAATTATTTTACTCATTGACCCAAAATCTGCGTCAACGATTGTTAAACCATTTGTGCAGGTTTGTAACCACGAAATTTTAATAATTTTAGTTTAAAAAACATAACATTTTGATTCGTACAAACTCTAAACACCACAAAAACCATAACAAAAACGCGGGTGCAAGCATAATGATTCGCTAGCGACCAATTTTTTATTTATTTAACTTATTGACACAAAATGTACGTCAACGACTGTAAAACCGTTTGTGCAGGTTTGTAACCACGAATTTTAATTTGTACAACCTCTCAAACACCACTACGTTATGCGTGCACTAAAGTTTTTGTTATGGATTTTGTGGTGTTTGAGAGGTTGTACAAATTAAAATGTTATGGTTTGTAACCAAAAATTATTTAAATGTTGTGGTTACAAACCTGCTTAAACGGTATTACAGTCGTAGACGTAGAATTTGGGTCAATAAGTTAAACAATTAAAAAAGTGGGTGCTAAGGAAACATTACGCGTGCACTCGAGTTTTTGTTATGGATTTTGTGGTGTTTGGGAGGTTGTACAAATTAAAATTTCATGGTTACGAACCTGCACAAATGATTTAGCAATCTTGGACGCAGATTTCGGGTTAATTAGATAAATAATTCAAAAGTGGGTGCTTGTGGAACGTTACGCGTGCACCCACATTTTCGTAAAAGATTTTTTAGTGTTTGGAAGTTTGTACAAATTAAAATTATATGGTTACGAACGTGCTCAAATGATTTAGCAATCATTGACGCCGATGTTGGGTTAATGAGGTAAATAAATAAAAAGCGGGTGCTAGCGCATCATTACGCAGGCAACCTCGTTTTTTTTTATGGATTTTGTGGTGTTTGAAAGCTTGTACAAATTTAAATTTCGTGGTTAAAAGCTGCACAAATGATATAATAGTTTTTGACGTAGATTTCGGGTCAATAAGTAAAATAATTAAAAGTGGGTGCTGGTGTAATGAGTCTTCTATGAATTTAATTTGTTTTTAGTTTTTTAGATGGTTTAGAAATTTTTTTGGATGGTATTGTTAATAATATTTTGTGTATATTCCGCGTTGATATAAATATCGTATAAAATAAAATAAATGCAGTTCAGTTACTTACCTTAATATTCTAAGTTATTATGGATTTAAATCTTGCATAAATGAAGACACCAGAGTAAATATTATGAGTGGGTCTTCAACTTGTATTGATCACATTTTTTTAAATAATGTTAATGATTTTGATAATTTAATTGGGTACGTATTTAACTGACCAGTATAGTTCAGTGCTATCTTTAAATAAAATCGTTTTAGTTATACAAATTATTTATATCCCTAATATAAAAAAATTGATATACTTTTTGATAAACTTAAATTTATTTGGGCAGTGAAAATTGGATCAACGTGTTAAACTCGACAAATGTAGATACTGCAGTCAGACTTTCTTTTTCTAAGATAGAAAATTAAATAAAAATCTGTAAATTAACTAAATGTATATGTTTATCTAAATCTAAAATTAAAATTAAGAAATGTAATACATCTGGTATAGTGATATTAATAAGACATAGATAAATTAAAAGAACATCCTTTCAATTCTGAACTTAAAATCAAATATAGAAAATATAGAAATTTATTAACAAAAGTTATTAAATGTGCTAGAGATATGTTCTTCAAAAATAATATTAATATGTCTAAATGCGATCCCAAACTTCTTTGGAATATAATAAATAAATATGATATAATATAATATTAAATTCTTTGTATGATAAAGCAATTAACAACAAAAAATGTAAACATTTCTTCGATTTCTGATTCCGATAGTAAAATAATGACTGATGATGCTGATATTGCTAATGAATTTAATACATTTTTTGCTACAGTTGGTGAAAACATTGCGGAGAAAATTTAAACCCATAACCCGCCTATTAATTATAAATCCAAAATTAAAGTTAACACAAACTTTGCTTTAGCAATATAATTAAGGGAGAAATTAAAAAAACATATTCTCAGCTGCAAAGATATTTTGCAAAGATATCCGTTTATAATTGTTACTTGTCAAATCATAAACTGAAATAATTAGTAGACTATATTTTAAACCCTTTGAGTATATTTTTAATTTTTCTCTTTCTTTAGGAATTTTCCCAAATTTCTTTAAACATACTTTAGTTATACTTCTTTCAAGATTAACATTTTTCTCGGTTTACAATAGGTACTAACAGGTGTCTCTTAACTTGTACCGCTGTACCTAACTTTTTTATACAGGCAAAATAGGTATCCCAAGGCATGAAGTATGTATGCTAGGTAGTAGATATCGATTTCAAATGACTATTTTATTTGTTTGACAGGTTACAAAATACAAATTGACTAAAATTTTTTGCTCAATAGCTACTATATAGGTAGGTAGCAGTAACCCAGACAGCATTCGATAATGATAATATTATAATATTATTAAAATAACTTAATACTAATATTAATCGTGATTATAACGTTATAATAATATTTTTAAACAAAAAATTGCTGTCTGGGAAGTAGGTAATTACAAAATAATATTTTTTGAATCGACCTAATTCCAAATTGATAGTCAATATTAGTCATTATTGTTTGCAAACGGGCTTGAAAAAATTAAATCAAATCTTTATATATGTTACAAAGAGTTCAATTTCTGAGTACATACCAATTTTTTAAGCTATAACAATTTGTGTGTTTTATTTCATTATTGTTGTAGGAAAAGTATATTTCCACCTTTATTGTGTCATTAGTCATTACATCTAGGCTGTATAAATAATAGTTGCCAATTTTATTATTATCATAAATATACAATACATTAGATTGAATAGGTAACAGTAAGTTTTAAAGAATAGGAATAATACATATAATATATTAAGTTTATGGTTAACAGTTTACCTCATTAATATCTCGCTTTCATAAACACTTAATTTCATCGCACTCATTTTAATTATCCTAAAAGCCTTAGTTAAGATAATGCTTATAAAATGATGGTTAGCTTTTATACTGTGATATTCATATTATTCAAAAATAGATGATGCATACGCCATTTTCTTAATCAATGTTAATTTTTATTACCAGAAACTTATAGTTATTTATTGCTAAGTTGTTCATTAATTTTAAATTGTAAAATATTGGTTCAATAATTTTACAAAAGAATAATGGTAGGTACCTATAAAAATATGTACTGCATTTATGTCATGCACATGGAAAATCATTCTGTTTTGTTTTAGCCTAATCAGGCGTTCAGCCAATCCATTTGATCCACGTCGTGATACTCAAATATTGCATTGATTTATGACATGCTGTAAGTCTTAATTGTATAATTATTAATTTTGTTGTATAATATATTAGTTTGATAAATGAAATATTGTTTTATTATTTTAGGATTTAATTTATGATTCCAAAAATGAAGTAAACGGAAAGATTAGAGATCTGGTTGAAGGACTCATGACACCTGCTTATGAAGTTCTTGCCAAAGAAATTCACAATGATAATTGATTTGATGATATTCGCACAACTGAAGAAACAATAGTTGAAATCGTGGCTTGGCGTGGCGCGTTGGCTGCTACCAGTCACGGGATGCGACTGGGAGTAAGTAACGGCCACAGCTACTAGCTCCCGGATGGGTGACCACCCGGGTTCATAGTAGTTAAAAACCTTGCCACACATACACGTGTTTGCTACCTACCGTAACAACCGTTAAAACAATCGTAAAATCAACCTACCGTACCAACCTTACCCCTACCACAGTTCATAACCCCTATAACAGCTAATGGCCATAGTCGTCGGGCTTAAGTTCAATAAAAAAAAAAAAAAAATAGTTGACCTAGCCTAACCTATGCACTGGTTCTAATGCTGAGATTAAGAACATTAAAATGGCTTGCCATTAATGTAGGTTAAATTTAGTTTATATTAAAATGTTTTGTATTAATAGAATACAAGTGGGTGTCGCTCTGCTGTACAGTTTGTTACAAGTGGGTCACTGTAATTAATGGTGTTAAATTTGAATTCAATGATATAATATCAGTGTATAACGATTCTGAGCGAAGACGGTCAGTCAGCCTATGATATTACTCAGTATATTTTATGATATTATTGTAAATAAAATAATTTATATATAACCTATTTACGTGGAACCTTGTTTTAAATTTTCAATCCTTAGATATAAAAGTTGAACATTTTATAAAAGACAGAATTTGGCAGTTGGACTTAGTTTTGAAGTTTTAGCTATTTAAAGTCCAAGGTGGTTTTACATAGCAAGTCGAGGGATGTTTCCGATTTTAATCGTCCGAGCTAGTGCAGCAAACAAGTGACCACGCCTTGTGTATATTATGTGCTTTAAATAATTTTGTTTTAACTCCTAAGTCTACCCAAGTTAGTTATAAAAAACAAGTCAGGACATATTTTCAATTTTAATTGTCTGATAGAGCGCATCGAGCGAGTGATCAGTGGCGTATGTAGGAATTATTTTCAGTATGGGCCAATTATTTACCATTGGTCGAGCATAGCACGCTAATATAGCCTCAAATAGATATTTTTTAGGAAGCTAAGTGGTTAGATATAACTATAAAATAAACAATAGAAAATAGAGATTGCGCAATTTTATTTTATTAATATTATGTAAAATTATTTTTTATATATTATACTTATTTAAAAAAAAAAATATTGTAAATTTCTTCTACAATTAATGTTATGCATCATCAAAAATTAAAGTGATAATCTAAAATGGCAATATTGATTCCTCAAAAATGTTTTTAATCAACCTATAGTGTTGACAGATTCCTGTAAAACAGTGTAAATACAACAGTGAACGGAAATCAATTTCTAAAAAATAGAACGCATAATCGACGTAATGTATACAAACATAACTCTTAAGCATTGATGTTTATCATTTATCAGCAAGTATACTTGTATATTTACAGTTTAAATTTCAATTTTCATAATTCATATAGACAAAAATCAAATATCAAAAACAAACGGGCCACGGGGTATTTAATATAATATTATTTATAATATTTATAATATTATTTAATATATTATTATTATATGCATACAATTTTTGAATTGAACCTGTGAATTCGATGGTGTATTTAAGATTTTGCTGCCCTAGGAACACATTTTTTTAACGCTTTCTCCTCCCCGCTTTTTTTTAAAGTAGCAATTTTTCTCATCCATAAAAAACTTACAACACATGTGATATTGTAATAGTATCAAGCAGTATAAATATCTATTAAGTGCCCGTGATAACAAAATAATCAAAGCAAATTGTAAAATATATTCATTTATAAAATAGTACGTAAACATATAAAAAATAATATTTCTTGAAAAAGACATCAATAAAAACCGCATAATTATGGTATACAGCCATCTCGCATTAAAATCCATATAAAAAACGAGCAGAAAACGACCAAAGCGTCCACCGATAAAATGTATTATAATTTATAATTTAAAATTTAAAAAAGATATGTAAATACAGTAATTTTTTTTTTTACCAAACAATTAAACTCAATTTTGTCAACAGCTTGTGTCTTGCGTAAAATTTCTGTTTTTCCTCAATTTTTTTTTTGTTTTTATCGCCGCTTTTGAAAACTACTGGTAAATTTCTAATTTTGAGTTCTTTAAAGTACCTACCTTAATTAAAGTACTTAAATATTTTTCAACTTCCTTTGTGGCAATATATTAGAAGCTTTGTTGTAAATTTTCGAGCTTTTTGACTTAACGAATACAATTTTAAAGACCTTTTTAGAAAAAAAACTAAAAAAAATTGGATACTGAAAATTTCCATAAGCAGCTCAAAGCAGGTCAAAATATTTTGAAAATTTTATTTTTTATAATATACGATGCTACGATGAACGTTCAGTGAAAATGTCATGTATTTACGGTCATTTGTTTATGAGTTACACTTAAAACCAAGATCGATTTTTTCAAAAACCTATTTGCGTAAAAATACCCGTTTTTCCTTAATTTTAGATTCTGAGTGAAACGATGAATGTATTGATTTTACAATGATGTGTGTTTTTTTTTTTATTTTTTTATTTTTGTGTCTGTGTACACGATAAGTAGTCGAAATAATGCTTCGACTTCAGTATCTTGTTCGATGGGAAAGTGAATATCGTTGGTGCATTGGAGAGGTCAAAATTTTAATTTCCCAGTAGTTTTCAAAAGCGATGTGAAAAACAAAAGAAAAATTAAGGAAAAACGGGAATTTTTACGCTAAATCGATTTTTAACAAAATCGATTTTGGTTATTGGTGTAACTCTAAAACAAATGACCGTAGATGCATGAAATTTTCACTGGTTGTTTATATTAGCATTTTCTATACACCATAAAATTTTCCAAATATTTTGACTCTTTTTGAGCTGTTTACAGCCATTGTCAGTTTTCAATTTTTTTAGTTTTTTTTTCTATAAATACCAATAAAATTTTATCTATTGAGTAAAAAAGCTTGAAAATTTAATAGAAGGCTCCTAGTTTATTGTTTCAAAGGCAGATGAAAAAAATTAAAAATCCTTAGTCACAGTTTTTAATTATAAGCATTTAAAGTTCAAATTTTGACAAAATACGGAAAAATCACGAAAAATAGCAAATTATTTTGATGAGAATTCATAAAAATTTTTCTTTTTAAATCTAAGATTTGAAAATGTAATATAAGATTACTCATAAGTTTGTCTACCTTTATCAAAAAAAAAATGTCTAGAAGAAACTTAAATTAAATTTTTATGAGCGTCTGAAATTTATATTTTTACAACATTTGATATTTACTCGATTTCTCATGTAACGATTTTTTTATTTTATTGTAATTAAAAAACGAATGACTGTAGATACTTGAAAATTTCACTGAATGTTTATATTAGCATTTTCTATACACCATACAATTTTGAAAATATTTTGACTCTATTTGAGCTGTTTACGGACATTGTCAGTTTTCAATTTTTTTAGTTTTTTTTTTCTATAAATATCAATAAATTTTTATTTGTTGGGTAAAAAAGCGTGAAAATTTAATATTAGACTCCTGATATATCGTTTTAATAGCAGTTGAAAAATATTAAAAATATATTTGCACAATTTTTTTTTATAAGCATTTAAAGTTCAAATTTTGACAACATTTATCAAATTTTTAATTTATTAATTATTTTGTGGTTAAAAATTTATAAAATGTTTAACTTTTATGGCTAAGGATTGAAAATTTAAAACAAGGCTCCACGTTAATAGGTTATATATAAATTACTTTATTCACAATAATATCATCAAATATACTTGGTAATATCATAGGGTGACTGACCGTTTTCGCTCAGAATCGTTTTTCTTATACAATGATATTATATCATTGAATTCAAATTTAACACCATCCATTACAGTGACCCACTTGTAACCTACCGTACAGCAGAGCGACATCCACTTATCCACCTTTTTTTTTTTTGATTTTCCCGTTGAAAACTACTGGGAGTTTTAAAAATGATATATAATATTGTAACAAAATTCAATAGGTACACTATAAATCAAATTTTACCTTTAATTATTTAAGGGGCAGTTTCTATTCTAGTCAAAGTCACCTGGGATCCACGTGTTAATGATTATCAGAGTGAGGGGGGTTCAATGAATGCCGATCGTGTACATGATATATGCACAAGTCAATAACTCTATTTCAATATAAAATTCACTTTATGAACTTTACAGCAACTTACTTATTGACTATTGTTTTAACGAAATTAATGTTATTAACGTTGTCCAATTTTAGTTTTTAAAAAAAATATAGTTATGGCTCACAAATTTTAAGTAGTTACAATATAATAGAAAGATAGGTAGGTACCTTTAACTTTATGGTGTATACTATTTTTTTATCATATGAGTAGGTAAGTACATTTTTGGTAACAAAAAAAAACATATTGATAAGAATTGGTAAAATTACTTAATTTATTGAGTCTTGTAATCATAATCCCCAACAAAAACCTAACGGTGAAAAAAGGCCAAATTCCAAACTCCCTCCCAAAAAAGTAGTGAAATCTACATTGTGGCCAAGTCTGCTATTTTTTAATTCATAACCTCACTGCACTTCTACATTAAAGAGCAACACTCCTCTTTTATTAGTATTGTTTAACACTTGGCCAACATTGTCAAAACAGTCAAAGATAGCCAAGTATGATCTTTTATTTTTCGTCATCGAGACTTTTTAGATAATATAATAGTTGTTAAGTCTGGCCTATACAAATTTCTTAGACGGTTAAATTCAACAATGGAACTATCCTTGGCTTTCAGCCAAACTAATTAAAACTAATTAAAAAACTCCCTGGAGGCTTGTCACCCTGGAGAGGGCCACGTATGCTTGACCACACAAAAATGTTGAGTTGCTAACATCTAACAAATCACACAAACACGATGCGTCGCGATACGGTCCTGGCTAATTCGGTATCTCTTTTTTGTATTATACAAATTAATGATAGGTTATTCAGTGATAATAATTCCATTAAATTCATAAGAGTATGCAATTTTTCATCAATGTTTTCTTGTGACGTTATCACGTAAAATTATCGTCCGTAAACCGACGAATATTATTAAAATATTCTGTATTTGAATAATTATATTATATTTTGTATTTGAATAAAATAAATTTACGAAAACATTATTATATTTTATAAATATATATATATAAGTCAACTACAAACAATTTTTTATTAGTTATTACCATATTGTAACGCTGTTTGAAAGAAAATGTTTACAGTAAGCACGCCACTTCATACATTTAGAAATACGCTCTGTCACTCTCTAAAGTGGCATACATTTTGAAAAAATTTCGATTTTAGATTTTTCCCTTTATTTACACCGTAAATCCTACCTTTGTGCCAAATTGCATGTTTCTACCTATACGGGAAGTGTCTTATAATTTTGATGATAAGTGAGTGAGTCAGTCAGTAACAATATTGCAAATTTTGAAATCATCCCATTTTGAAATGGCACAATATTAAGGGCTCATTTTCTTACAGCGTCCTAACCTACTAGAGATTAATCTGTGTTTCAAGTTTCAAAAGTTTATCTAAAGAAGAAACAGGGATATATGGGTTAGAAAAACTGGGTGAATTGGTTCGTGTAAAAATACACTGGCATTGCTGGATCTTGGCCTGGCGAACAGCCATGCGCTCAGATTATAGTAACAAACTTTTATAACTATTCATTTTTTACAAAGACGTACATATCAACCACATGTAGACGTTTGTGCCTGGGTACAACTGTACAAGTTAACTAAAAGACCAGCATAGTCGGCACAAGATACGCAACATACTGAAGTATAACTTTGTCAACGGCTCTTGTCTGCGGAACAACCATAACAATTTAATACGTTCAATGCATAGTCGACAAAAACTGCATTTTCCCGGACGCCGCTGTCGACACGTAGTCGCCAAATTAGTTATTGACTTTAATGTCTCGTTATTTTGCTGGAGTAGTATGATTGTATTGGATTTTTCTTCTGGCCATTTGTGATTACATTACTAATTGAATGGTGTATATGGTTTTATGTTTGGTCTAAAAATACATCTGTTATTTCAACTTTTCCCGGAATGTAGATACAGAGCTCCTTTTATTACTATTAGTATAATACTAACATATATATTTATATTGCCCATTGTCGTCTAATAAAGTAATAAATATAATTTCACGTCCTTAATTTATGATATTATAAATCAATTTAATTTTTCCCAGAATGTTGATACGGTGCTGCTTTTATTATTATTATAGTATAATAATTCTAACGAATCGCGGTAAAAAAGTCCGAGTGAAAAAGTCCGTGGTTAAAAAGTCCGAGGTCTAAAAAGTCCGTGGTGAAAAAGTCCGAAGTCTAAAAAGTCCGTGGTGAAAAAGTCCGAGGTCTAAAAAGTCCGAGGTGAAAAAGTCCGAGGTGAAGAAGTCCGGTACATATAATATTAGGTAAAAGAAAAATACGCGATGTGATGCACAATCAAACTTCCATTTAGTATTAATATAATTGGCTTACCTTAAAACAATTGTTTCTTCTGAAGGAGAAGATCTTTTAAATTATTTTGACGCAACCTACGTAAATGGACCAGTTAGAAAAGTAGGGGCTGATACCAAATTCAAATTAAAAAAAATAAGTCCACTTTTTCCTCGAATACTTGGAATGTACATAAAACAACGATTAATGGTGACCACCGAACGAAAAATGTATGCGAATCGTGGAATAACAGATTTAGTCATTTAGTTGGCCACAGTCATCCGACTATTTGGACACTAATCCAAAAAATGAGATTAGAAGTAGCGGCAGATAATGCGAAAGTAGCTATCAACAGCATGGGAGAGCCGGTAAAAAAGAAACAAAATTCAACACAGTTCCGACTAGTTACTTTATGCCAAAGAATAGATCAAGAAATCATTCGATACCATTGAAGAATTTTTAGAAAAAGTTGGCCATAATATCAGAACAAGGCCTAGATAAACATTAAAATTTTTTTTTAACATATTATATTTTATGTGACGTATTATGTATATTTTTTTGAATTAATAATATTTTCGATTTTTGTATATATAGGTAATAAATAACGATATAGTAAGTACATAATTATTGCACTTTTATAATTTATATAATTACAATTTATATTAATACCAACTGGAAGTTTTTTTTACCTAATTATATGATTCGGACTTTTTCACCTCGGACTTTTTAGACCTCGGATTTTTTCACCGCGGACTTTTTAGACCTTGGACTTTTTCACCGCGGACTTTTTAGACCTCGGATATTTTAACCATGGACTTTTTTACTCGGACTTTTTTTCCTAGGACTTTTTTACCACGGACTTTTTGGTAGTATACCAATTCTAACATATATATATATATATATATTGCATATTATCGTCTAATAATTATTATTAGATGTTATGATATATTATTTATAAATTAATATTATAAAAAAATATATGTTTAGGTTCTACATATAAAAATAATAATAAAACAGAGCGCCGGTGGCCGATGTCGACACGTAGTCGACCGGGCGTAAATTCATTGCGGCGACGCGGTATCGGAACCGAAAATTGTTAAAAAAAACCAAAATTTCAACAAAGACAGAAAGGGAGTTAGATAATTAATATAAAAATATATATCTTGGTGTAGACTATTTTCTTTTATATACGTTAATTGGCATGTTATGATGAAATCACCAACCATTCCCACCCTACCAAATATATATAATATTATATATACGTATATATATATACGTATTACGTATATATTATATAACATATAAACATGTGTGTGGGCACATATAAAGACTCTTATTAATATTATGTTACTACGATAGATGGATGCATAAACATATTGACTGTATTATGTCAGTGTCTCAGGTTTTTAAAACATAACCTTGTATTATTAAAAACAAAATTCAACGGTATAAAAATCTGAATATTTTGTAATAATCTATAATTAACTACATACCCTTACTGATGTAATAAATTTAGTTAATTGTTTTTCGCTTAGTAAAAAAGCTTGAAAATTCAATCCAAGGTTCCTTATAAATTATATTAATAATAGTTCAAAAATATTATAAAGACACTCAAGCATAATTATTTTTATGTGCATTTAAAGTTTTTAAAAGCAATAATTATTTATAAGTTGTTTATGCTATTATTTTTTAAACAATTCATATTATGTTTGCTTACCTATAGTGCATTTTAGACTGTATTTTTTGAAACATTTAATGTACATTTAAAAAAATACAGGATATATGAAATACAGTTGAACTTTTAAAGATTTATTAATATTTTAAGAAACAATTGAATAATTTATTTTGCGGGGCTATTACAAGTTTGGGAGGGAAGAGGGCTAAGCTATAACAAAAACAAGTACCATATTATTATAATATTCTGCAATTGGTCATTGGTGTGAAAGGTCAGCCACATTTCCGGGTAATGTTGTTGTGGTTTCCAAATACATTGAACCTTGATAACTCAAATATCTATGAGTCAAATTTATGATGTCTCGAAGGAATTTCTTAGGCTAGGTATGCATTTCAATGCAGAAAAATGTCCATAGATCGTATTCGGACGTAGATGCATAGTAGTGGTAAGTGGTAAGCATTACGTAGTAGTAGGTGATAATTGATACCTACCTAAATAATAATAGTAATCCCACTTCAACAAAATGTAATCTCATTTAATTTTAAACTGTAATTGAAAACTTGAAAAAACGGCCTATCGTTGTTGTAATTAAACCAAAAATTAAAAATATAAAATGTTCCGTACGATATATAGACATTTTTCTGCTAATTCAAATCTTTTAACAGATTTAAAATCATGCTACGTTTATTTGGTAACTTTGATTTTGTCAAAACAATAATTATTGTGTTGCAGTAAAATTTATATAGTGAATTAAAAATTATAATATAATGATATCGAGTTATTGACAAGTGCATATAACCTACGAGATTGTAATTCAGCGGCAGGTACTCACATTGAACCCAACCCACACTTATAATTTGGGCTAGAATTTATAGTACTTATACAATAAGAAAATTGTAAAATATGCATTTTAATTATCTGAAAATATGCAAAAATATGTAAAAAATTATATTTTTTATTATTTCTACATAAAATTTAGTATTTATTTACATAAAAATCGGAAACTTTAAATTAATAATTGATTATTATTTATTACAAGTAGGTAGTTATTATAAAATTTAATATTGCTGTAATGATAAGTTTTTTTCAAATTTTGAACCGTGATTAAGATCAATGACTTATTTTGCTGTGTGACTGTCACAATTAAAGACATACCGGTTACACATCGCCCTATAATAAACAGCTTTCACATTGATTTACAAAGTGACTGCATTAAACAACTAAAAGAATTAACTTCTTGATGTCAACACTCAACCATGTTGCTGTTAATTATACACTTATGTGTCTATAATCGGTTAATTGTAATACTGCCACTTGGAACACTACTGGTTAACTTTTGCTAGTCATTTCATGCACGCCTTATCAGATGCCGATGGGCAACCTGTATATCTTTAATTGTGGTGCCTATGTTCCTAGTGGGATAGGGGTACTTGTCCCGAAATATCATGGGAGAAAAAAAAAATAAAAAATAAAAAAAAAAATGATAAACCAACTTAGCCAACCTCAAATAAGTTCAAATTTTTCAATACAGAATTTAGTATTCATAAATTCACCACCTTGAAGTTCAATATCAATTATGTATTTAATAATTCCCGCCTTTTTATTATTCTATTGTTGTGTTTTGTAACGGTTTTTGAGAGACGTTTTTCCCAGTTTCCCACCGCCTAGCCACCTCCCACCATCACGATTATCGAAGGATGTGCTACCGCACTAAGTCGAAATGATTGAACAACGACTCGCCCTCGAACTCTACGTCTACGGAATTATTTCGCTTCTATACACGCACGACGCACCACCGTTAGCTGTTTAAGTTGTTCGTTTGTTCTTTGAAACGTTGACATACTCGATTCTGCCGACTTTGTTTGTGCTTTCGCACGTCACTCTTTAAAACTTTGACCATAGATCATACCTAACTCCGCGGACTGTTCGTGCTTTCGCACGTCATTTTTGAAATATTGACCATCGGTCATACCCGTCATTGACTTGTTCGTGCTTTGATTGTACGTCGCTCTTTAAAACTTTGACCATCGGTCATACCCGATTCCGTCGACTTTGTGCTATCACTTGTCTATTCAGTAGTAATTTGAATAATTTTATTTTGTTTGTATTTTCTGTGTTTCGTTATTCGTTGTAAACTGCCTACCTGCTATTCATCTGATATTATTTGTTATAATTAATTAAAAACAATTACTTTTTTTTATCTTTATTTGTGTATTTACTTTAGCATATAGGTTTGTAATAATGATGAACAACGAAGAAATCGTCGCTCTTCCAGATCATTTGGTGGACCATGACTACTTTTTGCCAGTTGTGTATGAAGATGATCATATACTGCATGAAGAAGAAGAGGAACTAGAAGATGAAGAAGATGAAGAGATTGTCGTTGTAGGAGTGTCTGAAACTTATTCTATAATTCCTGGAGTTCAAAGCCGATCAAGGATTTATGTGGACAATTTAGGATTTAAGTACTACAAACGTGAAGCTCGAGGAGGCCGCGTGTATGTATAATAGTATTATTTTTTAATTTGTATATAGTACCTATTCAATTTAATTATTAATTACGTATAATATAGGTATATTTGTTAAATTTATAGGTATTTAGTATGCGAACGGCAGAAGAAGCGGAACCAGTACTGTCATTCCACTGCAACTGTAAGTACAGATTTGAGGGATAATAGGATTCATCTACAGAACTACCACGATCACCAACCTGCAGAGATTGACCTGAATGTGCCGTTTTTGAGAGAAGCCATTGGTGAAAGAGGAATTGATCCAGCAGTTACAACTTCATTTATGAGAACATTGTATAATAATGAAATTATCAAGTGAGTCATATTCAAACTTATCTATATAATCATATTCATATTATTTATTATTTGTTAGTACTTATAAATAATGAACAATATAAATTAATTTTTAACTACTTTGTTGGTATTTTTTAATTATGTCTGTTAGCCACCCAGAAGCAGCTCCCAACTACACATTCCTTCAAGCTCAAGAACGAGTGAAAAAGATGAGACGTAGAAGATTCCCACTACAACCACTTGACATAGGACAACTTGCTGTTGCGCTGAATGAAGAACGTAATGCCATTTATGCTTCTACAGTTCAAAATCCCCCATCTAGGTAAATGAAATTGTTTGTAATAAGCTTATAACTAATAAACTATTTTATTATAATTAGTCACATACATTTAATATATTAACAATATAATATCAATATGTGAAATGTATATTTTATTCAATTTTAAATTAACAATTACTGATAAAAAAATGTCTAGTAATTTAAATTGAGATTAATAATTGGACCTCCAGGTAGATGCTTATATTTTTATCAAAACCTTTAATAATATTTTATGCCTTTATGGACACATTTGTGGTTATTTTTTTCCCATATCTATGAATAGTATTTTTGTGTATTTAATCTCTATTTATCATCAAGTAGTTAAAATATTGCTTTTAAAGGACATTGTCTGTTTATAATAATTATTAATATGATAAGCATTCTATACTTAATGCTGTTGACATAATTATCTCTTAAACAATTTCACTGTAAATTTACAAATTTTAAGTTATCAAATTTAATATTTGACTCATTAATTATTATTCACAGTTATAAAAAACAAAATTATATCAAGGTATTTGTAGTTGTGAATACATCATGTTTAACCTTACAATGACAAATTGAATAATACATTAAATTATTTTCAGTTAGAATGTTCAAAATTATTACTTTTTATTTTAAAAATTGGTATTAGGTTCTTTCAACAAGCATTAGTGGTCAATGGAAGGAGTGTTGGACTGATCTTTGCAAATATGGCTGCAATTGAAAAATACCGAGAAGACTTGGCCACGGTGACATTGGTTGGGATTGATGGAACTTTCAAGACTGTGCCTCGTGTTCCAGCAGATTTAAAATGTTTCCTAACAGTCCAGGTGGTTTTCAGAAGTGTAGTAAGTGTTTTATAATTTTTATTATGTATACATAACCAACATTATTTTTCTTGATATATTTCTCATAAATTTTTTTTCTTTTTTTTAGTCGTTTCCAATGGTCTATGCTCTACTGGGGAGTATGACTGAAGAAGTTTATTCGGCTCTGTTTGATATTGTACGAAATATTTTACCATTAAATTATGAACTTGTTTGTTTTATTACAGATTATGAAAAAGCTTTGATGTCAGCTGTTCAGCAATCATTTCCAGAAAGCCAATTAAGATGTTGTTGGTTCCATTTTACTCAAGTAACTATGTTATAAAGTGTGTGTAATAAGTGATCATTGTATTTTAAAAAAATTGTTTTTTTTTTTTAGTCAATTGTACGTTATTGTCACCGAAGGATGAATAGTGTTTTGGACTTGGTTCGTACAAACCCGGTAGCAGCTCGAGTTCTCAGAATGGTAAATAAGTTTGATATTTTTATTAAATTATGTATTTTGTATTTCTCTTTCATACTTCTCTATTGTATTATTAGGTTTTGGCATTACCTCATCTACCCGCTACTAGGAATGACCCACGCTGTCCACAATTTTCCATGACTGATGGTTTCAGGGCTATCATTCATTACACTAGACAATTTCCTGAGATTGAACGAGGCATGAGAAACTTTTTAATTGGCTATGTAGAATCTTTTTGGTTGTTACAGGTCGGTCCAGATTTAATCAGTGTTTTTGGAGAAGAATATAGAACCAACAACTACTTGGAGTCTTTCCACGCTACACTTCTTGTTCAAATGCAAAGACACCCTAATGTTTGGAATTTCCTTCGTGAGTTTTTTTAGCACATAGTGTGTTCATGTTGCATCCCCTTGTCTTTGTTTTTATATATGTATTATATAATGTTGTATTTTATGTTTCATGTTTAACCTAATAAGAAGTAGTACTTCCAAGATGTGTTGCTTGTCTTATATGTTTGTGTTTATGTATAACTATATGTGTTTCATGTGTAACCTAACAAAAAGAAGTTATTGGTTAGTAATTGGTAAGTAAATGCGTAGTTTAAAATTTGATTTTCAATTAAAATGTTTGATTTTTATCTTTGGGTTTGGTATTTTTATTACATGTGTCTTATTAAAATAGATATTAAATATTGCAATTATTTATTTCATACTGATCAATAACTTTACTTACAGAGAAACTGACTATCATTGAAAATCAATATTTCATTGAATTTGAACAAGCCAGAAGAAACCTCAGGGTGATTATTAATTTTTAATTATTTTTTTTAACTTAATTATATACCTAATAATTACATTTCAGATTAGAGATGGTGCATCAAGAAGGGAACGAGAGAACACCACAAATATCTTAGCTGGTCATGTGGAGCAACTGAACCAAGATGGGGACCTCATAGGATTTTTGAGAAGGGCTGGACATCGCAATGATGGATATGTACAAGGCATAATCGGGCCATATCCACAGGTAAAAATATTTTTTAATTTTAATTAACTTTGTAAATTACTTAATATGATTTTTTTGTTTTTACATAGGTTTGATAAGTTGTATCTTTTACAATCAGCCCGAGATTCTATGGTCAACTATAATTAATTTCATTGTTAATTATATTTATAATATATTTTAAGTTTTTATAAACGTTGATCGTTCTAAAATATTATAACACTTGTTTTATTTTGTTTTATCCATTAATCCTAACAAATTGTTCTACGGTAATTTTGTATTTATTATTTTAAACAAATAATTATTAAATGTTCTAATTAAAATATAATGTTAATTGTATGTGGGCAACAAAACCCTAAATATAAGTTAATTTAGTTTTGTATTAATTATAATATAAATATTCATAATTTTAATAGTTTTTGTATAAAAAATACAGTGAAACCTCCACTAACGGACACCTCCCAATAGCGGACGTTTTTTGGGGAACGGATGAATAAATTTCAAATATGTAACCCCTCTGAATAACGGACAAAATTTTGGTGACCGAGAGTGTCTGCTATTCGGAGGTTTCACTATATAATTAATGTTTTGATTCAATAACTACTATTATGTTAAGCTTGTTTTTTTCTCTACTAGTAATTTATATTATAATAGCTATATTGTTCTATTATTATGTAACATTTCAATTTTAAATTTATTATATGTATACTATCAACGTTGTTCTATTACCATTACTTACTGTTATTTTTCATATAGATTTTATTTGACTACTTTCCTAACTTTCTTTTTAGCACAAGCTTTGCTTTTGAAAAGAGAACCAAAAGTTTTAACCTTTATATTGTACATATTTATATTATTTATTATTTTATAAAACTTGCAGGGTATTATATAATTTAAAATAAAAATTTTCATTTAATGTAATTCAAACGAATAATGTAAAACAACTCGTAAGAGAGACATTACCAATTTAATTAAAACCAAGTGGATAATTCAATTTTTTTATTTTTTACATTCTTTAATCAAATTTTTTTTTTTCTTAGAAAAATCACAACTCGAGAAAATAATAAAATATGCTTTTTTATGAACAATAATTGAATATATTCGAAAATATGACAAATAGGCTAAATATTCTATTATATCCAAAATATTCTAGAATATGCAAAATAAATGTTTTCCTACAAACTCTATGATGGATAAATCGTCCACATTTTTCATCCTCGTTAAGCTGCATAAAGCCAATAAAAATATGTAAAAACCTAAAGATCCACGCTCTAGTTATAACAAACAATTTGAACCATTCCACATGACTCACCATTTAACAAGAGGCTAACGCTGGGTAAGCGTTGCACAGGTCGAATGAGAAGTTCTTGTAGACTCTGTCGACAACATTCGGGTCTTGTCTGACCGACCTTGAGGAAAGCATGAAAACGAGGTTTTGTTTGATCACACTGCAATAACATCTCTCTTGTTTTTTCAAAAAAATTCACAAACGGTGGATAAGCTTTCACTAATTCACTGGACTACAACATAATTAAAATATTAAAAAATGTATTTTGATTGCAAAATCCAGTGTCAAATGTGTGGTATTACATATTAGAGAAAAACACTGCCTATACTACTATCTTCTTGCCATGATGTAGCAAGGCATTTGAGCTCTTCTAACATTTCTTGATGCACTTGATAAATAGGTAAAACATTTCCAAAAATAATTTTAATTTCAGTATTATTAAGCAAACAGTCTTCTTTGTCTATCATTTCTTCTAATGGTTCTTTGTACACCTATGAAAAAAATGAAAAACTGAATAATTAGGTGAATGAAGGATAGAAAATAACTGTGGTACAATGAAAATTGAAAAAATAAAATATATATATATTATGAATTATGAATTAAGAAAAAGTTCTCACAGTAATTATTGTCTTTAACACTCCCACATAGTTAATCTCAGTCTGTAATAATTCAGAGAAAACTTGATATCGTGGACTAAATGGTTTATCTTTTATAACTATATCTGGATCTGGAAAAGATACATTCAATCTAAATTCAAACACACTGTTATTATAATATTATCATTACAAAACACTAACCTTTTGGGAGTTTAAAAGGTGATGGATGATCTGGGCTGTTTGTGAAATTTAAAAATGATCCACATGACAACCTTAGGCCATCAAGGGTGTTGGCAGCTGATGACCGTCGTTTTGACGGCCCTGAACTATTGGTTGGTGATGTTTCTCCAATAGTTGCTACAGGTGTTGGACTAGGCCTTAGCAAAGAACCCAAACGGTCTAAATGCCTTTTTCTTTTGCGTGCACGAGAAGAAGAACTTAGTGTCAACGTAGATGACATTACACGAGCAGAGGTAGGTGTGTTGGTCACATTTAACTAAACCAATTGAAGTTGCATAAGTATAAAACAAATTACATATTGAGAAATATTAAAATTAGTTCTTACATTGGTTAATAAATATTCTTTTGTTAAGGCGCAACTCTGATATTGCATAGATGTCCAGAACCATGCTTCTTTCAGAATTTTAGCATTATTTTTCTTGACAGGAGGAATCGAATCTAATGAAGATTCATTAACAACCTAAAATAAATAAAATGTTATAAATAACACATTGAATATGCTGACTATCAAAAATAGATTTTATTATTATTGGAGAACGTTTTTTTTTTATTTATTAATTATAGAACAAAATAAAGTTAAATACTTTTAAAAATAATTAAGTTTTTATATTTTTTATTTATCTTTAATATTTGAAGTTTTTTTAAACTTTTATCTCAAAATTGAACTAACAAAATGTTCTCTTTTTGCCTCCTACAATGAACTCAAATACACACACACATTTCAATTTTTCAACCATAAATATTTTATACAGAATTAATGATTTTTAAAGACAACTTTGTTATGGATACAACATACAATATATCTCTGTTATTAGGTATTATTTTTAACAAAATTTGAATTTTCATAATTGTTTAAATAAATGTAATTTAAAACATTTTTATTATTTTTTTAAATTTGTATACATTTATGTTAATGATGCGCCTTCCGTCTTTGGCCCCAATAACAATTTTTATTGTCAAAAAAAATAATAATGATCATAATTCAAATTTACCGTTTTGGGTAGAAAAAACCAATAACCTAAAAAATTCAATTCAGAAAAATGGATTTAAGTTCCCCCAAACTTTTAAAAAATACGCCTATAGTAATTATTGATTTAATAAATAGGCTAGGGACACCGCTGTCTTAATGATAGGCATATGCAAACAAGTGTTAACGGTTTACAGGATTTTATTGAATGATTTTTAATAATAATAATTGAGAAAAACACAATATGTTTCTCAATTATAATATCAGATATCAGATATTTACAAAATATTAAAAGAAAAACGGTTAGCAAATAAAAATGTTTTAATGAAAAACTACATAAAATGTTAATTTGTGTATGTCATATAATATACACCTATTCAGAAAGAATTAATTTTAATTTTGTGTTAAACTGTAAATGTAATTCAAACGAATAATGTAAAACAACTCGTAAGAGAGATTTTCAAAATTTCGAAATTTCCAATTTTCATTTGCGTTTTGTCCAGAATCCGAAGGTGCTACGAAGATTTCCCTCAGAGATCAAATTGATCTCATCAGCATTCTTTAGTAAGTCTAGCTTTTCGTTTTTCCGAAATGTTGATATTTGATATTTTTGGTTTTTAAAAATCTTGACTACTTGTATCGATGTCTAAAAAATCTTAAATTTTGATATTTTCGAAAATCCAAAAAATACGTTTTGTGGACAGTGGTACGAGGAATAAATCAACTCATATGCTTAATGGCCTAAAACCGTACAGTTTCCGCGTAAAACAACTCGTAAGAGAGATTTTCAAAATTTCAAAATTTCCTATTTTCATTTGCGTTTTGTCCAGAATCCGAAGGTGCTACGAAGATTTCCTTCAGAGATCAAATTGATCTCATCAGCATTCTTTAGTATGTCTAGCTTTTCGTTTTTCCGAAATGTTGATATTTGATATTTTTGGTTTTTAAAAATCTTGACTACCTACTTGTATCGATGTCTAAAAAATCTTAAATTTTGATATTTTCGAAAATCCAAAATATACGTTTTGTGGACAGTGGTACGAGGAATAAATCAACTCATATGCTTAATGGCCTAAAACCGTACAGTTTCCGCGTAAAACAACTCGTAAGAGAGATTTTCAAAATTTCAAAATTTCCTATTTTCATTTGCGTTTTGTCCAGAATCCGAAGGTGCTACGAAGATTTCCCTCAGAGATCAAATTGATCTCATCAGCATTCTTTAGTAAGTCTAGCTTTTCGTTTTTCCGAAATGTTGATATTTGATATTTTTGGTTTTTAAAAATCTTGACTACTTGTATCGATGTCTAAAAAATCTTAAATTTTGATATTTTCGAAAATCCAAAATATACGTTTTGTGGACAGTGGTACGAGGAATAAATCAACTCATATGCTTAATGGCCTAAAACCGTACAGTTTCCGCGTAAAACAACTCGTAAGAGAGATTTTCAAAATTTCAAAATTTCCTATTTTCATTTGCGTTTTGTCCAGAATCCGAAGGTGCTACGAAGATTTCCCTCAGAGATCAAATTGATCTCATCAGCATTCTTTAGTATGTCTAGCTTTTCGTTTTTCCGAAATGTTGATATTTGATATTTTTGGTTTTTAAAAATCTTGACTACCTACTTGTATCGATGTCTAAAAAATCTTAAATTTTGATATTTTCGAAAATCCAAAATATACATTTTGTGGACAGTGGTACGAGGAATAAATCAACTCATATGCTTAATGGCCTAAAACCGTACAGTTTCCGCGTAAAACAACTCGTAAGAGAGATTTTCAAAATTTCAAAATTTCCTATTTTCATTTGCGTTTTGTCCAGAATCCGAAGGTGCTACGAAGATTTCCCTCAGAGATCAAATTGATCTCATCAGCATTCTTTAGTATGTCTAGCTTTTCGTTTTTCCGAAATGTTGATATTTGATATTTTTGGTTTTTAAAAATCTTGACTACTTGTATCGATGACTAAAAAATCTTAAATTTTGATATTTTCGAAAATCCAAAATATACGTTTTGTGGACAGTGGTACGAGGAATAAATCAACTCATATGCTTAATGGCCTAAAACCGTACAGTTTCCGCGTAAAACAACTCGTAAGAGAGATTTTCAAAATTTCAAAATTTCCTATTTTCATTTGCGTTTTGTCCAGAATCCGAAGGTGCTACGAAGATTTCCTTCAGAGATCAAATTGATCTCATCAGCATTCTTTAGTATGTCTAGCTTTTCGTTTTTCCGAAATGTTGATATTTGATATTTTTGGTTTTTAAAAATCTTGACTACCTACTTGTATCGATGTCTAAAAAATCTTAAATTTTGATATTTTCGAAAATCCAAAATATACGTTTTGTGGACAGTGGTACGAGGAATAAATCAACTCATATGCTTAATGGCCTAAAACCGTACCGTTTCCGCGTAAAACAACTCGTAAGAGAGATTTTCAAAATTTCAAAATTTCCTATTTTCATTTGCGTTTTGTCCAGAATCCGAAGGTGCTACGAAGATTTCCTTCAGAGATCAAATTGATCTCATCAGCATTCTTTAGTTTGTCTAGCTTTTCGTTTTTCCGAAATGTTGATATTTGATATTTTTGGTTTTTAAAAATCTTGACTACCTACTTGTATCGATGTCTAAAAAATCTTAAATTTTGATATTTTCGAAAATCCAAAATATACGTTTTGTGGACAGTGGTACGAGGAATAAATCAACTCATATGCTTAATGGCCTAAAACCGTACAGTTTCCGCGTAAAACAACTCGTAAGAGAGATTTTCAAAATTTCAAAATTTCCTATTTTCATTTGCGTTTTGTCCAGAATCCGAAGGTGCTACGAAGATTTCCCTCAGAGATCAAATTGATCTCATCAGCATTCTTTAGTATGTCTAGCTTTTCGTTTTTCCGAAATGTTGATATTTGATATTTTTGGTTTTTAAAAATCTTGACTACTTGTATCGATGACTAAAAAATCTTAAATTTTGATATTTTCGAAAATCCAAAATATACGTTTTGTGGACAGTGGTACGAGGAATAAATCAACTCATATGCTTAATGGCCTAAAACCGTACAGTTTCCGCGTAAAACAACTCGTAAGAGAGATTTTCAAAATTTCAAAATTTCCTATTTTCATTTGCGTTTTGTCCAGAATCCGAAGGTGCTACGAAGATTTCCTTCAGAGATCAAATTGATCTCATCAGCATTCTTTAGTATGTCTAGCTTTTCGTTTTTCCGAAATGTTGATATTTGATATTTTTGGTTTTTAAAAATCTTGACTACCTACTTGTATCGATGTCTAAAAAATCTTAAATTTTGATATTTTCGAAAATCCAAAATATACGTTTTGTGGACAGTGGTACGAGGAATAAATCAACTCATATGCTTAATGGCCTAAAACCGTACAGTTTCCGCGTAAAACAACTCGTAAGAGAGATTTTCAAAATTTCAAAATTTCCTATTTTCATTTGCGTTTTGTCCAGAATCCGAAGGTGCTACGAAGATTTCCCTCAGAGATCAAATTGATCTCATCAGCATTCTTTAGTATGTCTAGCTTTTCGTTTTTCCGAAATGTTGATATTTGATATTTTTGGTTTTTAAAAATCTTGACTACCTACTTGTATCGATGTCTAAAAAATCTTAAATTTTGATATTTTCGAAAATCCAAAATATACGTTTTGTGGACAGTGGTACGAGGAATAAATCAACTCATATGCTTAATGGCCTAAAACCGTACCGTTTCCGCGTAAAACAACTCGTAAGAGAGATTTTCAAAATTTCAAAATTTCCTATTTTCATTTGCGTTTTGTCCAGAATCCGAAGGTGCTACGAAGATTTCCCTCAGAGATCAAATTGATCTCATCAGCATTCTTTAGTAAGTCTGGCTCTTCGTTTTTCCGAAATGTTGATATTTGATATTTTTGGTTTTTAAAAATCTTGACTACCTACTTGTATCGATGTCTAAAAAATCTTAAATTTTGATATTTTCGAAAATCCAAAATATACGTTTTGTGGACAGTGGTACGAGGAATAAATCAACTCATATGCTTAATGGCCTAAAACCGTACAGTTTCCGCGTAAAACAACTCGTAAGAGAGATTTTCAAAATTTCAAAATTTCCTATTTTCATTTGCGTTTTGTCCAGAATCCGAAGGTGCTACGAAGATTTCCCTCAGAGATCAAATTGATCTCATCAGCATTCTTTAGTAAGTCTAGCTTTTCGTTTTTCCGAAATGTTGATATTTGATATTTTTGGTTTTTAAAAATCTTGACTACCTACTTGTATCGATGTCTAAAAAATCTTAAATTTTGATATTTTCGAAAATCCAAAATATACGTTTTGTGGAAAGTGGTAGGAGGAATAAATCAACTCATATGCTTAATGGCCTAAAACCGTACAGTTTCCGCGTAAAACAACTCGTAAGAGAGATTTTCAAAATTTCAAAATTTCCTATTTTCATTTGCGTTTTGTCCAGAATCCGAAGGTGCTACGAAGATTTCCTTCAGAGATCAAATTGATCTCATCAGCATTCTTTAGTATGTCTAGCTTTTCGTTTTTCCCGAAATGTTGATATTTGATATTTTTGGTTTTTAAAAATCTTGACTACCTACTTGTATCGATGTCTAAAAAATCTTAAATTTTGATATTTTCGAAAATCCAAAATATACGTTTTGTGGACAGTGGTACGAGGAATAAATCAACTCATATGCTTAATGGCCTAAAACCGTACAGTTTCCGCGTAAAACAACTCGTAAGAGAGATTTTCAAAATTTCAAAATTTCCTATTTTCATTTGCGTTTTGTCCAGAATCCGAAGGTGCTACGAAGATTTCCCTCAGAGATCAAATTGATCTCATCAGCATTCTTTAGTATGTCTAGCTTTTCGTTTTTCCGAAATGTTGATATTTGATATTTTTGGTTTTTAAAAATCTTGACTACCTACTTGTATCGATGTCTAAAAAATCTTAAATTTTGATATTTTCGAAAATCCAAAATATACGTTTTGTGGACAGTGGTACGAGGAATAAATCAACTCATATGCTTAATGGCCTAAAACCGTACCGTTTCCGCGTAAAACAACTCGTAAGAGAGATTTTCAAAATTTCAAAATTTCCTATTTTCATTTGCGTTTTGTCCAGAATCCGAAGGTGCTACGAAGATTTCCCTCAGAGATCAAATTGATCTCATCAGCATTCTTTAGTAAGTCTGGCTCTTCGTTTTTCCGAAATGTTGATATTTGATATTTTTGGTTTTTAAAAATCTTGACTACCTACTTGTATCGATGTCTAAAAAATCTTAAATTTTGATATTTTCGAAAATCCAAAATATACGTTTTGTGGACAGTGGTACGAGGAATAAATCAACTCATATGCTTAATGGCCTAAAACCGTACAGTTTCCGCGTAAAACAACTCGTAAGAGAGATTTTCAAAATTTCAAAATTTCCTATTTTCATTTGCGTTTTGTCCAGAATCCGAAGGTGCTACGAAGATTTCCCTCAGAGATCAAATTGATCTCATCAGCATTCTTTAGTAAGTCTAGCTTTTCGTTTTTCCGAAATGTTGATATTTGATATTTTTGGTTTTTAAAAATCTTGACTACCTACTTGTATCGATGTCTAAAAAATCTTA
Source organism: Metopolophium dirhodum (assembly GCF_019925205.1). Taxonomy (NCBI): domain Eukaryota; kingdom Metazoa; phylum Arthropoda; class Insecta; order Hemiptera; family Aphididae; genus Metopolophium; species Metopolophium dirhodum. Next base: position 25,215,522 of record NC_083560.1, read on the forward strand.
AATTTTGATATTTTCGAAAATCCAAAATATACGTTTTGTGGAAAGTGGTAGGAGGAATAAATCAACTCATATGCTTAATGGCCTAAAACCGTACAGTTTCCGCGTAAAACAACTCGTAAGAGAGATTTTCAAAATTTCAAAATTTCCTATTTTCATTTGCGTTTTGTCCAGAATCCGAAGGTGCTACGAAGATTTCCTTCAGAGATCAAATTGATCTCATCAGCATTCTTTAGTATGTCTAGCTTTTCGTTTTTCCCGAAATGTTGATATTTGATATTTTTGGTTTTTAAAAATCTTGACTACCTACTTGTATCGATGTCTAAAAAATCTTAAATTTTGATATTTTCGAAAATCCAAAATATACGTTTTGTGGACAGTGGTACGAGGAATAAATCAACTCATATGCTTAATGGCCTAAAACCGTACCGTTTCCGCGTAAAACAACTCGTAAGAGAGATTTTCAAAATTTCAAAATTTCCTATTTTCATTTGCGTTTTGTCCAGAATCCGAAGGTGCTACGAAGATTTCCCTCAGAGATCAAATTGATCTCATCAGCATTCTTTAGTAAGTCTAGCTTTTCGTTTTTCCGAAATGTTGATATTTGATATTTTTGGTTTTTAAAAATCTTGACTACTTGTATCGATGTCTAAAAAATCTTAAATTTTGATATTTTCGAAAATCCAAAATATACGTTTTGTGGACAGTGGTACGAGGAATAAATCAACTCATATGCTTAATGGCCTAAAACCGTACCGTTTCCGCGTAAAACAACTCGTAAGAGAGATTTTCAAAATTTCAAAATTTCCTATTTTCATTTGCGTTTTGTCCAGAATCCGAAGGTGCTACGAAGATTTCCTTCAGAGATCAAATTGATCTCATCAGCATTCTTTAGTATGTCTAGCTTTTCGTTTTTCCGAAATGTTGATATTTGATATTTTTGGTTTTTAAAAATCTTGACTACCTACTTGTATCGATGTCTAAAAAATCTTAAATTTTGATATTTTCGAAAATCCAAAATATACGTTTTGTGGACAGTGATACGAGGAATAAATCAACTCATATGCTTAATGGCCTAAAACCGTACAGTTTCCGCGTAAAACAACTCGTAAGAGAGATTTTCAAAATTTCAAAATTTCCTATTTTCATTTGCGTTTTGTCCAGAATCCGAAGGTGCTACGAAGATTTCCCTCAGAGATCAAATTGATCTCATCAGCATTCTTTAGTAAGTCTAGCTTTTCGTTTTTCCGAAATGTTGATATTTGATATTTTTGGTTTTTAAAAATCTTGACTACTTGTATTGATGACTAAAAAATTTTAAATTTTGATATTTTCGAAAATCCAAAATATACGTTTTGTGGACAGTGGTACGAGGAATAAATCAACTCATATGCTTAATGGCCTAAAACCGTACAGTTTCCGCGTAAAACAACTCGTAAGAGAGATTTTCAAAATTTCAAAATTTCCTATTTTCATTTGCGTTTTGTCCAGAATCCGAAGGTGCTACGAAGATTTCCTTCAGAGATCAAATTGATCTCATCAGCATTCTTTAGTATGTCTAGCTTTTCGTTTTTCCGAAATGTTGATATTTGATATTTTTGGTTTTTAAAAATCTTGACTACCTACTTGTATCGATGTCTAAAAAATCTTAAATTTTGATATTTTCGAAAATCCAAAATATACGTTTTGTGGACAGTGGTACGAGGAATAAATCAACTCATATGCTTAATGGCCTAAAACCGTACCGTTTCCGCGTAAAACAACTCGTAAGAGAGATTTTCAAAATTTCAAAATTTCCTATTTTCATTTGCGTTTTGTCCAGAATCCGAAGGTGCTACGAAGATTTCCCTCAGAGATCAAATTGATCTCATCAGCATTCTTTAGTATGTCTAGCTTTTCGTTTTTCCGAAATGTTGATATTTGATATTTTTGGTTTTTAAAAATCTTGACTACCTACTTGTATCGATGTCTAAAAAATCTTAAATTTTGATATTTTCGAAAATCCAAAATATACGTTTTGTGGACAGTGGTACGAGGAATAAATCAACTCATATGCTTAATGGCCTAAAACCGTACCGTTTCCGCGTAAAACAACTCGTAAGAGAGATTTTCAAAATTTCAAAATTTCCTATTTTCATTTGCGTTTTGTCCAGAATCCGAAGGTGCTACGAAGATTTCCTTCAGAGATAAAATTGATCTCATCAGCATTCTTTAGTATGTCTAGCTTTTCGTTTTTCCGAAATGTTGATATTTGATATTTTTGGTTTTTAAAAATCTTGACTACCTACTTGTATCGATGTCTAAAAAATCTTAAATTTTGATATTTTCGAAAATCCAAAATATACGTTTTGTGGACAGTGATACGAGGAATAAATCAACTCATATGCTTAATGGCCTAAAACCGTACAGTTTCCGCGTAAAACAACTCGTAAGAGAGATTTTCAAAATTTCAAAATTTCCTATTTTCATTTGCGTTTTGTCCAGAATCCGAAGGTGCTACGAAGATTTCCCTCAGAGATCAAATTGATCTCATCAGCATTCTTTAGTAAGTCTAGCTTTTCGTTTTTCCGAAATGTTGATATTTGATATTTTTGGTTTTTAAAAATCTTGACTACTTGTATCGATGACTAAAAAATCTTAAATTTTGATATTTTCGAAAATCCAAAATATACGTTTTGTGGACAGTGGTACGAGGAATAAATCAACTCATATGCTTAATGGCCTAAAACCGTACAGTTTCCGCGTAAAACAACTCGTAAGAGAGATTTTCAAAATTTCAAAATTTCCTATTTTCATTTGCGTTTTGTCCAGAATCCGAAGGTGCTACGAAGATTTCCTTCAGAGATCAAATTGATCTCATCAGCATTCTTTAGTATGTCTAGCTTTTCGTTTTTCCGAAATGTTGATATTTGATATTTTTGGTTTTTAAAAATCTTGACTACCTACTTGTATCGATGTCTAAAAAATCTTAAATTTTGATATTTTCGAAAATCCAAAATATACGTTTTGTGGACAGTGGTACGAGGAATAAATCAACTCATATGCTTAATGGCCTAAAACCGTACAGTTTCCGCGTAAAACAACTCGTAAGAGAGATTTTCAAAATTTCAAAATTTCCTATTTTCATTTGCGTTTTGTCCAGAATCCGAAGGTGCTACGAAGATTTCCCTCAGAGATCAAATTGATCTCATCAGCATTCTTTAGTATGTCTAGCTTTTCGTTTTTCCGAAATGTTGATATTTGATATTTTTGGTTTTTAAAAATCTTGACTACCTACTTGTATCGATGTCTAAAAAATCTTAAATTTTGATATTTTCGAAAATCCAAAATATACGTTTTGTGGACAGTGGTACGAGGAATAAATCAACTCATATGCTTAATGGCCTAAAACCGTACCGTTTCCGCGTAAAACAACTCGTAAGAGAGATTTTCAAAATTTCAAAATTTCCTATTTTCATTTGCGTTTTGTCCAGAATCCGAAGGTGCTACGAAGATTTCCCTCAGAGATCAAATTGATCTCATCAGCATTCTTTAGTAAGTCTGGCTCTTCGTTTTTCCGAAATGTTGATATTTGATATTTTTGGTTTTTAAAAATCTTGACTACCTACTTGTATCGATGTCTAAAAAATCTTAAATTTTGATATTTTCGAAAATCCAAAATATACGTTTTGTGGACAGTGGTACGAGGAATAAATCAACTCATATGCTTAATGGCCTAAAACCGTACAGTTTCCGCGTAAAACAACTCATAAGAGAGATTTTCAAAATTTCAAAATTTCCTATTTTCATTTGCGTTTTGTCCAGAATCCGAAGGTGCTACGAAGATTTCCCTCAGAGATCAAATTGATCTCATCAGCATTCTTTAGTAAGTCTAGCTTTTCGTTTTTCCGAAATGTTGATATTTGATATTTTTGGTTTTTAAAAATCTTGACTACCTACTTGTATCGATGTCTAAAAAATCTTAAATTTTGATATTTTCGAAAATCCAAAATATACGTTTTGTGGAAAGTGGTAGGAGGAATAAATCAACTCATATGCTTAATGGCCTAAAACCGTACAGTTTCCGCGTAAAACAACTCGTAAGAGAGATTTTCAAAATTTCAAAATTTCCTATTTTCATTTGCGTTTTGTCCAGAATCCGAAGGTGCTACGAAGATTTCCTTCAGAGATCAAATTGATCTCATCAGCATTCTTTAGTATGTCTAGCTTTTCGTTTTTCCCGAAATGTTGATATTTGATATTTTTGGTTTTTAAAAATCTTGACTACCTACTTGTATCGATGTCTGAAAAATCTTAAATTTTGATATTTTCGAAAATCCAAAATATACGTTTTGTGGACAGTGGTACGAGGAATAAATCAACTCATATGCTTAATGGCCTAAAACCGTACCGTTTCCGCGTAAAACAACTCGTAAGAGAGATTTTCAAAATTTCAAAATTTCCTATTTTCATTTGCGTTTTGTCCAGAATCCGAAGGTGCTACGAAGATTTCCCTCAGAGATCAAATTGATCTCATCAGCATTCTTTAGTAAGTCTAGCTTTTCGTTTTTCCGAAATGTTGATATTTGATATTTTTGGTTTTTAAAAATCTTGACTACTTGTATCGATGTCTAAAAAATCTTAAATTTTGATATTTTCGAAAATCCAAAATATACGTTTTGTGGACAGTGGTACGAGGAATAAATCAACTCATATGCTTAATGGCCTAAAACCGTACAGTTTCCGCGTAAAACAACTCGTAAGAGAGATTTTCAAAATTTCAAAATTTCCTATTTTCATTTGCGTTTTGTCCAGAATCCGAAGGTGCTACGAAGATTTCCCTCAGAGATCAAATTGATCTCATCAGCATTCTTTAGTATGTCTAGCTTTTCATTTTTCCGAAATGTTGATATTTGATATTTTTGGTTTTTAAAAATCTTGACTACCTACTTGTATCGATGTCTAAAAAATCTTAAATTTTGATATTTTCGAAAATCCAAAATATACGTTTTGTGGACAGTGGTACGAAGAATAAATCAACTCATATGCTTAATGGCCTAAAACCGTACAGTTTCCGCGTAAAACAACTAGGAAGAGAGATTTTCAAAATTTCAAAATTTCCTATTTTCATTTGCGTTTTGTCCAGAATCCGAAGGTGCTACGAAGATTTCCCTCAGAGATCAAATTGATCTCATCAGCATTCTTTAGTAAGTCTAGTTTTTCGTTTTTCTGAAATGTTGATATTTGATATTTTTGGTTTTTAAAAATCTTGACTACTTGTATCGATGACTAAAAAATCTTAAATTTTGATATTTTCGAAAATCCAAAATATACGTTTTGTGGACAGTGGTACGAGGAATAAATAAACTCATATGCTTAATGGCCTAAAACCGTACAGTTTCCGCGTAAAACAACTCGTAAGAGAGATTTTCAAAATTTCAAAATTTCCTATTTTCATTTGCGTTTTGTCCAGAATCCGAAGGTGCTACGAAGATTTCCTTCAGAGATCAAATTGATCTCATCAGCATTCTTTAGTATGTCTAGCTTTTCGTTTTTCCGAAATGTTGATATTTGATATTTTTGGTTTTTAAAAATCTTGACTACCTACTTGTATCGATGTCTAAAAAATCTTAAATTTTGATATTTTCGAAAATCCAAAATATACGTTTTGTGGACAGTGGTACGAGGAATAAATCAACTCATATGCTTAATGGCCTAAAACCGTACAGTTTCCGCGTAAAACAACTCGTAAGAGAGATTTTCAAAATTTCAAAATTTCCTATTTTCATTTGCGTTTTGTCCAGAATCCGAAGGTGCTACGAAGATTTCCCTCAGAGATCAAATTGATCTCATCAGCATTCTTTAGTAAGTCTAGCTTTTCGTTTTTCCGAAATGTTGATATTTGATATTTTTGGTTTTTAAAAATCTTGACTACTTGTATCGATGTCTAAAAAATCTTAAATTTTGATATTTTCGAAAATCCAAAATAAACGTTTTGTGGACAGTGGTACGAGGAATAAATCAACTCATATGCTTAATGGCCTAAAACCGTACAGTTTCCGCGTAAAACAACCCGTAAGAGAGATTTTCAAAATTTCAAAATTTCCTATTTTCATTTGCGTTTTGTCCAGAATCCGAAGGTGCTACGAAGATTTCCCTCAGAGATCAAATTGATCTCATCAGCATTCTTTAGTAAGTCTAGCTTTTCGTTTTTCCGAAATGTTGATATTTGATATTTTTGGTTTTTAAAAATCTTGACTACTTGTATCGATGTCTAAAAAATCTTAAATTTTGATATTTTCGAAAATCCAAAATATACGTTTTGTGGACAGTGGTACGAGGAATAAATCAACTCATATGCTTAATGGCCTAAAACCGTACAGTTTCCGCGTAAAACAACTCGTAAGAGAGATTTTCAAAATTTCAAAATTTCCTATTTTCATTTGCGTTTTGTCCAGAATCCGAAGGTGCTACGAAGATTTCCCTCAGAGATCAAATTGATCTCATCAGCATTCTTTAGTATGTCTAGCTTTTCATTTTTCCGAAATGTTGATATTTGATATTTTTGGTTTTTAAAAATCTTGACTACCTACTTGTATCGATGTCTAAAAAATCTTAAATTTTGATATTTTCGAAAATCCAAAATATACGTTTTGTGGACAGTGGTACGAAGAATAAATCAACTCATATGCTTAATGGCCTAAAACCGTACAGTTTCCGCGTAAAACAACTCGTAAGAGAGATTTTCAAAATTTCAAAATTTCCTATTTTCATTTGCGTTTTGTCCAGAATCCGAAGGTGCTACGAAGATTTCCCTCAGAGATCAAATTGATCTCATCAGCATTCTTTAGTAAGTCTAGCTTTTCGTTTTTCCGAAATGTTGATATTTGATATTTTTGGTTTTTAAAAATCTTGACTACTTGTATCGATGACTAAAAAATCTTAAATTTTGATATTTTCGAAAATCCAAAATATACGTTTTGTGGACAGTGGTACGAGGAATAAATCAACTCATATGCTTAATGGCCTAAAACCGTACAGTTTCCGCGTAAAACAACCCGTAAGAGAGATTTTCAAAATTTCAAAATTTCCTATTTTCATTTGCGTTTTGTCCAGAATCCGAAGGTGCTACGAAGATTTCCCTTAGAGATCAAATTGATCTCATCAGCATTCTTTAGTATGTCTAGCTTTTCGTTTTTCCGAAATGTTGATATTTGATATTTTTGGTTTTTAAAAATCTTGACTACCTACTTGCATCGATGTCTAAAAAATCTTAAATTTTGATATTTTCGAAAATCCAAAATATACGTTTTGTGGACAGTGGTACGAGGAATAAATCAACTCATATGCTTAATGGCCTAAAACCGTACAGTTTCCGCGTAAACAACTCGTAAGAGAGATTTTCAAAATTTCAAAATTTCCTATTTTCATTTGCGTTTTGTCCAGAATCCGAAGGTGCTACGAAGATTTCCTTCAGAGATCAAATTGATCTCATCAGCATTCTTTAGTATGTCTAGCTTTTCGTTTTTCCGAAATGTTGATATTTGATATTTTTGGTTTTTAAAAATCTTGACTACCTACTTGTATCGATGTCTAAAAAATCTTAAATTTTGATATTTTCGAAAATCCAAAATATACGTTTTGTGGACAGTGGTACGAGGAATAAATCAACTCATATGCTTAATGGCCTAAAACCGTACAGTTTCCGCGTAAAACAACCCGTAAGAGAGATTTTCAAAATTTCAAAATTTCCTATTTTCATTTGCGTTTTGTCCAGAATCCGAAGGTGCTACGAAGATTTCCCTCAGAGATCAAATTGATCTCATCAGCATTCTTTAGTAAGTCTAGCTTTTCGTTTTTCCGAAATGTTGATATTTGATATTTTTGGTTTTTAAAAATCTTGACTACCTACTTGTATCGATGTCTAAAAAATCTTAAATTTTGATATTTTCGAAAATCCAAAATATACGTTTGGGGACAGTGGTACGAGGAATAAATCAACTCATATGCTTAATGGCCTAAAACCGTACAGTTTCCGCGTAAAACAACTCGTAAGAGAGATTTTCAAAATTTCAAAATTTCCTATTTTCATTTGCGTTTTGTCCAGAATCCGAAGGTGCTACGAAGATTTCCCTCAGAGATCAAATTGATCTCATCAGCATTCTTTAGTATGTCTAGCTTTTCGTTTTTCCGAAATGTTGATATTTGATATTTTTGGTTTTTAAAAATCTTGACTACCTACTTGCATCGATGTCTAAAAAATCTTAAATTTTGATATTTTCGAAAATCCAAAATATACGTTTTGTGGACAGTGGTACGAGGAATAAATCAACTCATATGCTTAATGGCCTAAAACCGTACAGTTTCCGCGTAAAACAACTCGTAAGAGAGATTTTCAAAATTTCAAAATTTCCTATTTTCATTTGCGTTTTGTCCAGAATCCGAAGGTGCTACGAAGATTTCCTTCAGAGATCAAATTGATCTCATCAGCATTCTTTAGTATGTCTAGCTTTTCGTTTTTCCGAAATGTTGATATTTGATATTTTTGGTTTTTAAAAATCTTGACTACTTACTTGTATCGATGTCTAAAAAATCTTAAATTTTGATATTTTCGAAAATCCAAAATATACGTTTTGTGGACAGTGGTACGAGGAATAAATCAACTCATATGCTTAATGGCCTAAAACCGTACAGTTTCCGCGTAAAACAACTCGTAAGAGAGATTTTCAAAATTTCAAAATTTCCTATTTTCATTTGCGTTTTGTCCAGAATCCGAAGGTGCTACGAAGATTTCCCTCAGAGATCAAATTGATCTCATCAGCATTCTTTAGTAAGTCTAGCTTTTCGTTTTTCCGAAATGTTGATATTTGATATTTTTGGTTTTTAAAAATCTTGACTACCTACTTGTATCGATGTCTAAAAAATCTTAAATTTTGATATTTTCGAAAATCCAAAATATACGTTTGGGGACAGTGGTACGAGGAATAAATCAACTCATATGCTTAATGGCCTAAAACCGTACAGTTTCCGCGTAAAACAACTCGTAAGAGAGATTTTCAAAATTTCAAAATTTCGTATTTTCATTTGCGTTTTGTCCAGAATCCGAAGGTGCTACGAAGATTTCCTTCAGAGATAAAATTGATCTCATCAGCATTCTTTAGTATGTCTAGCTTTTCGTTTTTCCCGAAATGTTGATATTTGATATTTTTGGTTTTTAAAAATCTTGACTACCTACTTGCATCGATGTCTAAAAAATCTTAAATTTTGATATTTTCGAAAATCCAAAATATACGTTTTGTGGACAGTGGTACGAGGAATAAATCAACTCATATGCTTAATGGCCTAAAACCGTACAGTTTCCGCGTAAAACAACTCGTAAGAGAGATTTTCAAAATTTCAAAATTTCCTATTTTCATTTGCGTTTTGTCCAGAATCCGAAGGTGCTACGAAGATTTCCTTCAGAGATCAAATTGATCTCATCAGCATTCTTTAGTATGTCTAGCTTTTCGTTTTTCCGAAATGTTGATATTTGATATTTTTGGTTTTTAAAAATCTTGACTACCTACTTGTATCGATGTCTAAAAAATCTTAAATTTTGATATTTTCGAAAATCCAAAATATACGTTTTGTGGACAGTGGTACGAGGAATAAATCAACTCATATGCTTAATGGCCTAAAACCGTACAGTTTCCGCGTAAAACAACTCGTAAGAGAGATTTTCAAAATTTCAAAATTTCCTATTTTCATTTGCGTTTTGTCCAGAATCCGAAGGTGCTACGAAGATTTCCCTCAGAGATCAAATTGATCTCATCAGCATTCTTTAGTAAGTCTAGCTTTTCGTTTTTCCGAAATGTTGATATTTGATATTTTTGGTTTTTAAAAATCTTGACTACTTGTATCGATGACTAAAAAATCTTAAATTTTGATATTTTCGAAAATCCAAAATATACGTTTTGTGGACAGTGGTACGAGGAATAAATCAACTCATATGCTTAATGGCCTAAAACCGTACAGTTTCCGCGTAAAACAACCCGTAAGAGAGATTTTCAAAATTTCAAAATTTCCTATTTTCATTTGCGTTTTGTCCAGAATCCGAAGGTGCTACGAAGATTTCCCTCAGAGATCAAATTGATCTCATCAGCATTCTTTAGTAAGTCTAGCTTTTCGTTTTTCCGAAATGTTGATATTTGATATTTTAGGTTTTTAAAAATCTTGACTACTTGTATCGATGTCTAAAAAATCTTAAATTTTGATATTTTCGAAAATCCAAAATATACGTTTTATGGACAGTGGTACGAGGAATAAATCAACTCATATGCTTAATGGCCTAAAACCGTACAGTTTCCGCGTAAAACAACTCGTAAGAGAGATTTTCAAAATTTCAAAATTTCCTATTTTCATTTGCGTTTTGTCCAGAATCCGAAGGTGCTACGAAGATTTCCCTCAGAGATCAAATTGATCTCATCAGCATTCTTTAGTATGTCTAGCTTTTCATTTTTCCGAAATGTTGATATTTGATATTTTTGGTTTTTAAAAATCTTGACTACTTGTATCGATGACTAAAAAATCTTAAATTTTGATATTTTCGAAAATCCAAAATATACGTTTTGTGGACAGTGGTACGAGGAATAAATCAACTCATATGCTTAATGGCCTAAAACCGTACAGTTTCCGCGTAAAACAACCCGTAAGAGAGATTTTCAAAATTTCAAAATTTCCTATTTTCATTTGCGTTTTGTCCAGAATCCGAAGGTGCTACGAAGATTTCCCTCAGAGATCAAATTGATCTCATCAGCATTCTTTAGTAAGTCTAGCTTTTCGTTTTTCCGAAATGTTGATATTTGATATTTTTGGTTTTTAAAAATCTTGACTACCTACTTGTATCGATGTCTAAAAAATCTTAAATTTTGATATTTTCGAAAATCCAAAATATACGTTTGGGGACAGTGGTACGAGGAATAAATCAACTCATATGCTTAATGGCCTAAAACCGTACAGTTTCCGCGTAAAACAACTCGTAAGAGAGATTTTCAAAATTTCAAAATTTCCTATTTTCATTTGCGTTTTGTCCAGAATCCGAAGGTGCTACGAAGATTTCCCTCAGAGATCAAATTGATCTCATCAGCATTCTTTATTATGTCTAGCTTTTCGTTTTTCCGAAATGTTGATATTTGATATTTTTGGTTTTTAAAAATCTTGACTACCTACTTGCATCGATGTCTAAAAAATCTTAAATTTTGATATTTTCGAAAATCCAAAATATACGTTTTGTGGACAGTGGTACGAGGAATAAATCAACTCATATGCTTAATGGCCTAAAACCGTACAGTTTCCGCGTAAAACAACTCGTAAGAGAGATTTTCAAAATTTCAAAATTTCCTATTTTCATTTGCGTTTTGTCCAGAATCCGAAGGTGCTACGAAGATTTCCTTCAGAGATCAAATTGATCTCATCAGCATTCTTTAGTATGTCTAGCTTTTCGTTTTTCCGAAATGTTGATATTTGATATTTTTGGTTTTTAAAAATCTTGACTACCTACTTGTATCGATGTCTAAAAAATCTTAAATTTTGATATTTTCGAAAATCCAAAATATACGTTTTGTGGACAGTGGTACGAGGAATAAATCAACTCATATGCTTAATGGCCTAAAACCGTACAGTTTCCGCGTAAAACAACCCGTAAGAGAGATTTTCAAAATTTCAAAATTTCCTATTTTCATTTGCGTTTTGTCCAGAATCCGAAGGTGCTACGAAGATTTCCTTCAGAGATCAAATTGATCTCATCAGCATTCTTTAGTATGTCTAGCTTTTCGTTTTTCCGAAATGTTGATATTTGATATTTTTGGTTTTTAAAAATCTTGACTACCTACTTGTATCGATGTCTAAAAAATCTTAAATTTTGATATTTTCGAAAATCCAAAATATACGTTTTGTGGACAGTGGTACGAGGAATAAATCAACTCATATGCTTAATGGCCTAAAACCGTACAGTTTCCGCGTAAAACAACTCGTAAGAGAGATTTTCAAAATTTCAAAATTTCCTATTTTCATTTGCGTTTTGTCCAGAATCCGAAGGTGCTACGAAGATTTCCCTCAGAGATCAAATTGATCTCATCAGCATTCTTTAGTAAGTCTAGCTTTTCGTTTTTCCGAAATGTTGATATTTGATATTTTTGGTTTTTAAAAATCTTGACTACTTGTATCGATGACTAAAAAATCTTAAATTTTGATATTTTCGAAAATCCAAAATATACGTTTTGTGGACAGTGGTACGAGGAATAAATCAACTCATATGCTTAATGGCCTAAAACCGTACAGTTTCCGCGTAAAACAACCCGTAAGAGAGATTTTCAAAATTTCAAAATTTCCTATTTTCATTTGCGTTTTGTCCAGAATCCGAAGGTGCTACGAAGATTTCCCTCAGAGATCAAATTGATCTCATCAGCATTCTTTAGTAAGTCTAGCTTTTCGTTTTTCCGAAATGTTGATATTTGATATTTTTGGTTTTTAAAAATCTTGACTACTTGTATCGATGACTAAAAAATCTTAAATTTTGATATTTTCGAAAATCCAAAATATACGTTTTGTGGACAGTGGTACGAGGAATAAATCAACTCATATGCTTAATGGCTTAAAACCGTACAGTTTCCGCGTAAAACAACCCGTAAGAGAGATTTTCAAAATTTCAAAATTTCCTATTTTCATTTGCGTTTTGTCCAGAATCCGAAGGTGCTACGAAGATTTCCCTCAGAGATCAAATTGATCTCATCAGCATTCTTTAGTAAGTCTAGCTTTTCGTTTTTCCGAAATGTTGATATTTGATATTTTTGGTTTTTAAAAATCTTGACTACCTACTTGTATCGATGTCTAAAAAATCTTAAATTTTGATATTTTCGAAAATCCAAAATATACGTTTGGGGACAGTGGTACGAGGAATAAATCAACTCATATGCTTAATGGCCTAAAACCGTACAGTTTCCGCGTAAAACAACTCGTAAGAGAGATTTTCAAAATTTCAAAATTTCCTATTTTCATTTGCGTTTTGTCCAGAATCCGAAGGTGCTACGAAGATTTCCCTCAGAGATCAAATTGATCTCATCAGCATTCTTTAGTATGTCTAGCTTTTCGTTTTTCCGAAATGTTGATATTTGATATTTTTGGTTTTTAAAAATCTTGACTACCTACTTGCATCGATGTCTAAAAAATCTTAAATTTTGATATTTTCGAAAATCCAAAATATACGTTTTGTGGACAGTGGTACGAGGAATAAATCAACTCATATGCTTAATGGCCTAAAACCGTACAGTTTCCGCGTAAAACAACTCGTAAGAGAGATTTTCAAAATTTCAAAATTTCCTATTTTCATTTGCGTTTTGTCCAGAATCCGAAGGTGCTACGAAGATTTCCTTCAGAGATCAAATTGATCTCATCAGCATTCTTTAGTATGTCTAGCTTTTCGTTTTTCCGAAATGTTGATATTTGATATTTTTGGTTTTTAAAAATCTTGACTACCTACTTGTATCGATGTCTAAAAAATCTTAAATTTTGATATTTTCGAAAATCCAAAATATACGTTTTGTGGACAGTGGTACGAGGAATAAATCAACTCATATGCTTAATGGCCTAAAACCGTACAGTTTCCGCGTAAAACAACTCGTAAGAGAGATTTTCAAAATTTCAAAATTTCCTATTTTCATTTGCGTTTTGTCCAGAATCCGAAGGTGCTACGAAGATTTCCCTCAGAGATCAAATTGATCTCATCAGCATTCTTTAGTAAGTCTAGCTTTTCGTTTTTCCGAAATGTTGATATTTGATATTTTTGGTTTTTAAAAATCTTGACTACCTACTTGTATCGATGTCTAAAAAATCTTAAATTTTGATATTTTCGAAAATCCAAAATATACGTTTGGGGACAGTGGTACGAGGAATAAATCAACTCATATGCTTAATGGCCTAAAACCGTACAGTTTCCGCGTAAAACAACTCGTAAGAGAGATTTTCAAAATTTCAAAATTTCCTATTTTCATTTGCGTTTTGTCCAGAATCCGAAGGTGCTACGAAGATTTCCCTCAGAGATCAAATTGATCTCATCAGCATTCTTTAGTATGTCTAGCTTTTCGTTTTTCCGAAATGTTGATATTTGATATTTTTGGTTTTTAAAAATCTTGACTACCTACTTGCATCGATGTCTAAAAAATCTTAAATTTTGATATTTTCGAAAATCCAAAATATACGTTTTGTGGACAGTGGTACGAGGAATAAATCAACTCATATGCTTAATGGCCTAAAACCGTACAGTTTCCGCGTAAAACAACTCGTAAGAGAGATTTTCAAAATTTCAAAATTTCCTATTTTCATTTGCGTTTTGTCCAGAATCCGAAGGTGCTACGAAGATTTCCTTCAGAGATCAAATTGATCTCATCAGCATTCTTTAGTATGTCTAGCTTTTCGTTTTTCCGAAATGTTGATATTTGATATTTTTGGTTTTTAAAAATCTTGACTACCTACTTGTATCGATGTCTAAAAAATCTTAAATTTTGATATTTTCGAAAATCCAAAATATACGTTTTGTGGACAGTGGTACGAGGAATAAATCAACTCATATGCTTAATGACCTAAAACCGTACCGTTTCCGCGTAAAACAACTCGTAAGAGAGATTTTCAAAATTTCAAAATTTCCTATTTTCATTTGCGTTTTGTCCAGAATCCGAAGGTGCTACGAAGATTTCCCTCAGAGATCAAATTGATCTCATCAGCATTCTTTAGTAAGTCTAGCTTTTCGTTTTTCCGAAATGTTGATATTTGATATTTTTGGTTTTTAAAAATCTTGACTACTTGTATCGATGACTAAAAAATCTTAAATTTTGATATTTTCGAAAATCCAAAATATACGTTTTGTGGACAGTGGTACGAGGAATAAATCAACTCATATGCTTAATGGCCTAAAACCGTACAGTTTCCGCGTAAAACAACCCGTAAGAGAGATTTTCAAAATTTCAAAATTTCCTATTTTCATTTGCGTTTTGTCCAGAATCCGAAGGTGCTACGAAGATTTCCCTCAGAGATCAAATTGATCTCATCAGCATTCTTTAGTAAGTCTAGCTTTTCGTTTTTCCGAAATGTTGATATTTGATATTTTTGGTTTTTAAAAATCTTGACTACCTACTTGTATCGATGTCTAAAAAATCTTAAATTTTGATATTTTCGAAAATCCAAAATATACGTTTGGGGACAGTGGTACGAGGAATAAATCAACTCATATGCTTAATGGCCTAAAACCGTACAGTTTCCGCGTAAAACAACTCGTAAGAGAGATTTTCAAAATTTCAAAATTTCCTATTTTCATTTGCGTTTTGTCCAGAATCCGAAGGTGCTACGAAGATTTCCCTCAGAGATCAAATTGATCTCATCAGCATTCTTTAGTATGTCTAGCTTTTCGTTTTTCCGAAATGTTGATATTTGATATTTTTGGTTTTTAAAAATCTTGACTACCTACTTGCATCGATGTCTAAAAAATCTTAAATTTTGATATTTTCGAAAATCCAAAATATACGTTTTGTGGACAGTGGTACGAGGAATAAATCAACTCATATGCTTAATGGCCTAAAACCGTACAGTTTCCGCGTAAAACAACTCGTAAGAGAGATTTTCAAAATTTCAAAATTTCCTATTTTCATTTGCGTTTTGTCCAGAATCCGAAGGTGCTACGAAGATTTCCTTCAGAGATCAAATTGATCTCATCAGCATTCTTTAGTATGTCTAGCTTTTCGTTTTTCCGAAATGTTGATATTTGATATTTTTGGTTTTTAAAAATCTTGACTACCTACTTGTATCGATGTCTAAAAAATCTTAAATTTTGATATTTTCGAAAATCCAAAATATACGTTTTGTGGACAGTGGTACGAGGAATAAATCAACTCATATGCTTAATGGCCTAAAACCGTACAGTTTCCGCGTAAAACAACTCGTAAGAGAGATTTTCAAAATTTCAAAATTTCCTATTTTCATTTGCGTTTTGTCCAGAATCCGAAGGTGCTACGAAGATTTCCCTCAGAGATCAAATTGATCTCATCAGCATTCTTTAGTATGTCTAGCTTTTCGTTTTTCCGAAATGTTGATATTTGATATTTTTGGTTTTTAAAAATCTTGACTACCTACTTGCATCGATGTCTAAAAAATCTTAAATTTTGATATTTTCGAAAATCCAAAATATACGTTTTGTGGACAGTGGTACGAGGAATAAATCAACTCATATGCTTAATGGCCTAAAACCGTACAGTTTCCGCGTAAAACAACTCGTAAGAGAGATTTTCAAAATTTCAAAATTTCCTATTTTCATTTGCGTTTTGTCCAGAATCCGAAGGTGCTACGAAGATTTCCTTCAGAGATCAAATTGATCTCATCAGCATTCTTTAGTATGTCTAGCTTTTCGTTTTTCCGAAATGTTGATATTTGATATTTTTGGTTTTTAAAAATCTTGACTACCTACTTGTATCGATGTCTAAAAAATCTTAAATTTTGATATTTTCGAAAATCCAAAATATACGTTTTGTGGACAGTGGTACGAGGAATAAATCAACTCATATGCTTAATGACCTAAAACCGTACCGTTTCCGCGTAAAACAACTCGTAAGAGAGATTTTCAAAATTTCAAAATTTCCTATTTTCATTTGCGTTTTGTCCAGAATCCGAAGGTGCTACGAAGATTTCCCTCAGAGATCAAATTGATCTCATCAGCATTCTTTAGTAAGTCTAGCTTTTCGTTTTTCCGAAATGTTGATATTTGATATTTTTGGTTTTTAAAAATCTTGACTACTTGTATCGATGTCTAAAAAATCTTAAATTTTGATATTTTCGAAAATCCAAAATATACGTTTTGTGGACAGTGGTACGAGGAATAAATCAACTCATATGCTTAATGGCCTAAAACCGTACAGTTTCCGCGTAAAACAACTCGTAAGAGAGATTTTCAAAATTTCAAAATTTCCTATTTTCATTTGCGTTTTGTCCAGAATCCGAAGGTGCTACGAAGATTTCCCTCAGAGATCAAATTGATCTCATCAGCATTCTTTAGTATGTCTAGCTTTTCGTTTTTCCGAAATGTTGATATTTGATATTTTTGGTTTTTAAAAATCTTGACTACCTACTTGCATCGATGTCTAAAAAATCTTAAATTTTGATATTTTCGAAAATCCAAAATATACGTTTTGTGGACAGTGGTACGAGGAATAAATCAACTCATATGCTTAATGGCCTAAAACCGTACAGTTTCCGCGTAAAACAACTCGTAAGAGAGATTTTCAAAATTTCAAAATTTCCTATTTTCATTTGCGTTTTGTCCAGAATCCGAAGGTGCTACGAAGATTTCCTTCAGAGATCAAATTGATCTCATCAGCATTCTTTAGTATGTCTAGCTTTTCGTTTTTCCGAAATGTTGATATTTGATATTTTTGGTTTTTAAAAATCTTGACTACCTACTTGTATCGATGTCTAAAAAATCTTAAATTTTGATATTTTCGAAAATCCAAAATATACGTTTTGTGGACAGTGGTACGAGGAATAAATCAACTCATATGCTTAATGACCTAAAACCGTACCGTTTCCGCGTAAAACAACTCGTAAGAGAGATTTTCAAAATTTCAAAATTTCCTATTTTCATTTGCGTTTTGTCCAAAATCCGAAGGTGCTACGAAGATTTCCCTCAGAGATCAAATTGATCTCATCAGCATTCTTTAGTAAGTCTAGCTTTTCGTTTTTCCGAAATGTTGATATTTGATATTTTTGGTTTTTAAAAATCTTGACTACTTGTATCGATGTCTAAAAAATCTTAAATTTTGATATTTTCGAAAATCCAAAATATACGTTTTGTGGACAGTGGTACGAGGAATAAATCAACTCATATGCTTAATGGCCTAAAACCGTACAGTTTCCGCGTAAAACAACTCGTAAGAGAGATTTTCAAAATTTCAAAATTTCCTATTTTCATTTGCGTTTTGTCCAGAATCCGAAGGTGCTACGAAGATTTCCTTCAGAGTTAAAATTGATCTCATCAGCATTCTTTAGTATGTCTAGCTTTTCGTTTTTCCGAAATGTTGATATTTGATATTTTTGGTTTTTAAAAATCTTGACTACTTGTATCGATGTCTAAAAAATCTTAAATTTTGATATTTTCGAAAATCCAAAATATACGTTTTGTGGACAGTGGTACGAGGAATAAATCAACTCATATGCTTAATGGCCTAAAACCGTACAGTTTCTGCGTAAAACAACTCGTAAGAGAGATTTTCAAAATTTCAAAATTTCCTATTTTCATTTGCGTTTTGTCCAGAATCCGAAGGTGCTACGAAGATTTCCCTCAGAGATCAAATTGATCTCATCAGCATTCTTTAGTATGTCTAGCTTTTCGTTTTTCCGAAATGTTGATATTTGATATTTTTGGTTTTTAAAAATCTTGACTACCTACTTGTATCGATGTCTAAAAAATCTTAAATTTTGATATTTTCGAAAATCCAAAATATACATTTTGTGGACAGTGGTACGAGGAATAAATCAACTCATATGCTTAATGGCCTAAAACCGTACAGTTTCCGCGTAAAACAACTCGTAAGAGAGATTTTCAAAATTTCAAAATTTCCTATTTTCATTTGCGTTTTGTCCAGAATCCGAAGGTGCTACGAAGATTTCCCTCAGAGATCAAATTGATCTCATCAACATTCTTTAGTAAGTCTAGCTTTTCGTTTTTCCGAAATGTTGATATTTGATATTTTTGGTTTTTAAAAATCTTGACTACTTGTATCGATGTCTAAAAAATCTTAAATTTTGATATTTTCGAAAATCCAAAATATACGTTTTGTGGACAGTGGTACGAGGAATAAATCAACTCATATGCTTAATGGCCTAAAACCGTACAGTTTCCGCGTAAAACAACTCGTAAGAGAGATTTTCAAAATTTCAAAATTTCCTATTTTCATTTGCGTTTTGTCCAGAATCCGAAGGTGCTACGAAGATTTCCTTCAGAGATAAAATTGATCTCATCAGCATTCTTTAGTATGTCTAGCTCTTCGTTTTTCCGAAATGTTGATATTTGATATTTTTGGTTTTTAAAAATCTTGACTACCTACTTGTATCGATGTCTAAAAAATCTTAAATTTTGATATTTTCGAAAATCAAAAATATACGTTTTGTGGACAGTGGTACGAGGAATAAATCAACTCATATGCTTAATGACCTAAAACCGTACCGTTTCCGCGTAAAACAACTCGTAAGAGAGATTTTCAAAATTTCAAAATTTCCTATTTTCATTTGCGTTTTGTCCAGAATCCGAAGGTGCTACGAAGATTTCCCTCAGAGATCAAATTGATCTCATCAGCATTCTTTAGTAAGTCTAGCTTTTCTTTTTTCCGAAATGTTGATATTTGATATTTTTGGTTTTTAAAAATCTTGACTACTTGTATCGATGTCTAAAAAATCTTAAATTTTGATATTTTCGAAAATCCAAAATATACGTTTTGTGGACAGTGGTACGAGGAATAAATCAACTCATATGCTTAATGGCCTAAAACCGTACAGTTTCCGCGTAAAACAACTCGTAAGAGAGATTTTCAAAATTTCAAAATTTCCTATTTTCATTTGCGTTTTGTCCAGAATCCGAAGGTGCTACGAAGATTTCCTTCAGAGATAAAATTGATCTCATCAGCATTCTTTAGTATGTCTAGCTTTTCGTTTTTCCCGAAATGTTGATATTTGATATTTTTGGTTTTTAAAAATCTTGACTACCTACTTGTATCGATGTCTAAAAAATCTTAAATTTTGATATTTTCGAAAATCCAAAATATACGTTTTGTGGACAGTGGTACGAGGAATAAATCAACTCATATGCTTAATGACCTAAAACCGTACCGTTTCCGCGTAAAACAACTCGTAAGAGAGATTTTCAAAATTTCAAAATTTCCTATTTTCATTTGCGTTTTGTCCAGAATCCGAAGGTGCTACGAAGATTTCCCTCAGAGATCAAATTGATCTCATCAGCATTCTTTAGTAAGTCTAGCTTTTCGTTTTTCCGAAATGTTGATATTTGATATTTTTGGTTTTTAAAAATCTTGACTACTTGTATCGATGTCTAAAAAATCTTAAATTTTGATATTTTCGAAAATCCAAAATATACGTTTTGTGGACAGTGGTACGAGGAATAAATCAACTCATATGCTTAATGGCCTAAAACCGTACAGTTTCCGCGTAAAACAACTCGTAAGAGAGATTTTCAAAATTTCAAAATTTCCTATTTTCATTTGCGTTTTGTCCAGAATCCGAAGGTGCTACGAAGATTTCCTTCAGAGATAAAATTGATCTCATCAGCATTCTTTAGTATGTCTAGCTTTTCGTTTTTCCCGAAATGTTGATATTTGATATTTTTGGTTTTTAAAAATCTTGACTACCTACTTGTATCGATGTCTAAAAAATCTTAAATTTTGATATTTTCGAAAATCCAAAATATACGTTTTGTGGACAGTGGTACGAGGAATAAATCAACTCATATGCTTAATGGCCTAAAACCGTACAGTTTCCGCGTAAAACAACTCGTAAGAGAGATTTTCAAAATTTCAAAATTTCCTATTTTCATTTGCGTTTTGTCCAGAATCCGAAGGTGCTACGAAGATTTCCTTCAGAGATCAAATTGATCTCATCAGCATTCTTTAGTATGTCTAGCTTTTCGTTTTTCCGAAATGTTGATATTTGATATTTTTGGTTTTTAAAAATCTTGACTACTTGTATCGATGTCTAAAAAATCTTAAATTTTGATATTTTCGAAAATCCAAAATATACGTTTTGTGGACAGTGGTACGAGGAATAAATCAACTCATATGCTTAATGGCCTAAAACCGTACAGTTTCCGCGTAAAACAACCCGTAAGAGAGATTTTCAAAATTTCAAAATTTCCTATTTTCATTTGCGTTTTGTCCAGAATCCGAAGGTGCTACGAAGATTTCCCTCAGAGCTCAAATTGATCTCATCAGCATTCTTTAGTAAGTCTAGCTTTTCGTTTTTCCGAAATGTTGATATTTGATATTTTTGGTTTTTAAAAATCTTGACTACTTGTATCGATGTCTAAAAAATCTTAAATTTTGATATTTTCGAAAATCCAAAATATACGTTTTGTGGACAGTGGTACGAGGAATAAATCAACTCATATGCTTAATGGCCTAAAACCGTACAGTTTCCGCGTAAAACAACTCGTAAGAGAGATTTTCAAAATTTCAAAATTTCCTATTTTCATTTGCGTTTTGTCCAGAATCCGAAGGTGCTACGAAGATTTCCCTCAGAGATCAAATTGATCTCATCAGCATTCTTTAGTATGTCTAGCTTTTCGTTTTTCCGAAATGTTGATATTTGATATTTTTGGTTTTTAAAAATCTTGACTACCTACTTGTATCGATGTCTAAAAAATCTTAAATTTTGATATTTTCGAAAATCCAAAATATACGTTTTGTGGACAGTGGTACGAGGAATAAATCAACTCATATGCTTAATGGCCTAAAACCGTACAGTTTCCGCGTAAAACAACTCGTAAGAGAGATTTTCAAAATTTCAAAATTTCCTATTTTCATTTGCGTTTTGTCCAGAATCCGAAGATGCTACGAAGATTTCCCTCAGAGATCAAATTGATCTCATCAGCATTCTTTAGTAAGTCTAGATTTCGTTTTTCCGAAATGTTGATATTTGATATTTTTGGTTTTTAAAAATCTTGACTACTTGTATCGATGACTAAAAAATCTTAAATTTTGATATTTTCGAAAATCCAAAATATACGTTTTGTGGACAGTGGTACGAGGAATAAATCAACTCATATGCTTAATGGCCTAAAACCGTACAGTTTCCGCGTAAAACAACTCGTAAGAGAGATTTTCAAAATTTCAAAATTTCCTATTTTCATTTGCGTTTTGTCCAGAATCCGAAGGTGCTACGAAGATTTCCTTCAGAGATCAAATTGATCTCATCAGCATTCTTTAGTATGTCTAGCTTTTCGTTTTTCCGAAATGTTGATATTTGATATTTTTGGTTTTTAAAAATCTTGACTACCTACTTGTATCGATGTCTAAAAAATCTTAAATTTTGATATTTTCGAAAATCCAAAATATACGTTTTGTGGACAGTGGTACGAGGAATAAATCAACTCATATGCTTAATGGCCTAAAACCGTACAGTTTCCGCGTAAAACAACTCGTAAGAGAGATTTTCAAAATTTCAAAATTTCCTATTTTCATTTGCGTTTTGTCCAGAATCCGAAGGTGCTACGAAGATTTCCCTCAGAGATCAAATTGATCTCATCAGCATTCTTTAGTAAGTCTAGATTTCGTTTTTCCGAAATGTTGATATTTGATATTTTTGGTTTTTAAAAATCTTGACTACTTGTATCGATGACTAAAAAATCTTAAATTTTGATATTTTCGAAAATCCAAAATATACGTTTTGTGGACAGTGGTACGAGGAATAAATCAACTCATATGCTTAATGGCCTAAAACCGTACAGTTTCCGCGTAAAACAACTCGTAAGAGAGATTTTCAAAATTTCAAAATTTCCTATTTTCATTTGCGTTTTGTCCAGAATCCGAAGGTGCTACGAAGATTTCCCTCAGAGCTCAAATTGATCTCATCAGCATTCTTTAGTAAGTCTAGCTTTTCGTTTTTCCGAAATGTTGATATTTGATATTTTTGGTTTTTAAAAATCTTGACTACTTGTATCGATGTCTAAAAAATCTTAAATTTTGATATTTTCGAAAATCCAAAATATACGTTTTGTGGACAGTGGTACGAGGAATAAATCAACTCATATGCTTAATGGCCTAAAACCGTACAGTTTCCGCGTAAAACAACTCGTAAGAGAGATTTTCAAAATTTCAAAATTTCCTATTTTCATTTGCGTTTTGTCCAGAATCCGAAGGTGCTACGAAGATTTCCCTCAGAGATCAAATTGATCTCATCAGCATTCTTTAGTAAGTCTAGATTTCGTTTTTCCGAAATGTTGATATTTGATATTTTTGGTTTTTAAAAATCTTGACTACTTGTATCGATGACTAAAAAATCTTAAATTTTGATATTTTCGAAAATCCAAAATATACGTTTTGTGGACAGTGGTACGAGGAATAAATCAACTCATATGCTTAATGGCCTAAAACCGTACAGTTTCCGCGTAAAACAACTCGTAAGAGAGATTTTCAAAATTTCAAAATTTCCTATTTTCATTTGCGTTTTGTCCAGAATCCGAAGGTGCTACGAAGATTTCCCTCAGAGATCAAATTGATCTCATCAGCATTCTTTAGTATGTCTAGCTTTTCGTTTTTCCGAAATGTTGATATTTGATATTTTTGGTTTTTAAAAATCTTGACTACCTACTTGTATCGATGTCTAAAAAATCTTAAATTTTGATATTTTCGAAAATCCAAAATATACGTTTTGTGGACAGTGGTACGAGGAATAAATCAACTCATATGCTTAATGGCCTAAAACCGTACAGTTTCCGCGTAAAACAACTCGTAAGAGAGATTTTCAAAATTTCAAAATTTCCTATTTTCATTTGCGTTTTGTCCAGAATCCGAAGATGCTACGAAGATTTCCCTCAGAGATCAAATTGATCTCATCAGCATTCTTTAGTAAGTCTAGATTTCGTTTTTCCGAAATGTTGATATTTGATATTTTTGGTTTTTAAAAATCTTGACTACTTGTATCGATGACTAAAAAATCTTAAATTTTGATATTTTCGAAAATCCAAAATATACGTTTTGTGGACAGTGGTACGAGGAATAAATCAACTCATATGCTTAATGGCCTAAAACCGTACAGTTTCCGCGTAAAACAACTCGTAAGAGAGATTTTCAAAATTTCAAAATTTCCTATTTTCATTTGCGTTTTGTCCAGAATCCGAAGGTGCTACGAAGATTTCCTTCAGAGATCAAATTGATCTCATCAGCATTCTTTAGTATGTCTAGCTTTTCGTTTTTCCGAAATGTTGATATTTGATATTTTTGGTTTTTAAAAATCTTGACTACCTACTTGTATCGATGTCTAAAAAATCTTAAATTTTGATATTTTCGAAAATCCAAAATATACGTTTTGTGGACAGTGGTACGAGGAATAAATCAACTCATATGCTTAATGGCCTAAAACCGTACCGTTTCCGCGTAAAACAACTCGTAAGAGAGATTTTCAAAATTTCAAAATTTCCTATTTTCATTTGCGTTTTGTCCAGAATCCGAAGGTGCTACGAAGATTTCCCTCAGAGATCAAATTGATCTCATCAGCATTCTTTAGTAAGTCTAGATTTCGTTTTTCCGAAATGTTGATATTTGATATTTTTGGTTTTTAAAAATCTTGACTACTTGTATCGATGACTAAAAAATCTTAAATTTTGATATTTTCGAAAATCCAAAATATACGTTTTGTGGATAGTGGTACGAGGAATAAATCAACTCATATGCTTAATGGCCTAAAACCGTACAGTTTCCGCGTAAAACAACTCGTAAGAGAGATTTTCAAAATTTCAAAATTTCCTATTTTCATTTGCGTTTTGTCCAGAATCCGAAGGTGCTACGAAGATTTCCTTCAGAGATCAAATTGATCTCATCAGCATTCTTTAGTATGTCTAGCTTTTCGTTTTTCCGAAATGTTGATATTTGATATTTTTGGTTTTTAAAAATCTTGACTACCTACTTGTATCGATGTCTAAAAAATCTTAAATTTTGATATTTTCGAAAATCCAAAATATACGTTTTGTGGACAGTGGTACGAGGAATAAATCAACTCATATGCTTAATGGCCTAAAACCGTACAGTTTCCGCGTAAAACAACTCGTAAGAGAGATTTTCAAAATTTCAAAATTTCCTATTTTCATTTGCGTTTTGTCCAGAATCCGAAGGTGCTACGAAGATTTCCCTCAGAGATCAAATTGATCTCATCAGCATTCTTTAGTAAGTCTAGATTTCGTTTTTCCGAAATGTTGATATTTGATATTTTTGGTTTTTAAAAATCTTGACTACTTGTATCGATGACTAAAAAATCTTAAATTTTGATATTTTCGAAAATCCAAAATATACGTTTTGTGGACAGTGGTACGAGGAATAAATCAACTCATATGCTTAATGGCCTAAAACCGTACAGTTTCCGCGTAAAACAACTCGTAAGAGAGATTTTCAAAATTTCAAAATTTCCTATTTTCATTTGCGTTTTGTCCAGAATCCGAAGGTGCTACGAAGATTTCCTTCTGAGATCAAATTGATCTCATCAGCATTCTTTAGTATGTCTAGCTTTTCGTTTTTCCGAAATGTTGATATTTGATATTTTTGGTTTTTAAAAATCTTGACTACCTACTTGTATCGATGTCTAAAAAATCTTAAATTTTGATATTTTCGAAAATCCAAAATATACGTTTTGTGGACAGTGGTACGAGGAATAAATCAACTCATATGCTTAATGGCCTAAAACCGTACCGTTTCCGCGTAAAACAACTCGTAAGAGAGATTTTCAAAATTTCAAAATTTCCTATTTTCATTTGCGTTTTGTCCAGAATCCGAAGGTGCTACGAAGATTTCCCTCAGAGATCAAATTGATCTCATCAGCATTCTTTAGTAAGTCTAGCTTTTCGTTTTTCCGAAATGTTGATATTTGATATTTTTGGTTTTTAAAAATCTTGACTACTTGTATCGATGTCTAAAAAATCTTAAATTTTGATATTTTCGAAAATCCAAAATATACGTTTTGTGGACAGTGGTACGAGGAATAAATCAACTCATATGCTTAATGGCCTAAAACCGTACAGTTTCCGCGTAAAACAACTCGTAAGAGAGATTTTCAAAATTTCAAAATTTCCTATTTTCATTTGCGTTTTGTCCAGAATCCGAAGGTGCTACGAAGATTTCCTTCAGAGATCAAATTGATCTCATCAGCATTCTTTAGTATGTCTAGCTTTTCGTTTTTCCCGAAATGTTGATATTTGATATTTTTGGTTTTTAAAAATCTTGACTACCTACTTGTATCGATGTCTAAAAAATCTTAAATTTTGATATTTTCGAAAATCCAAAATATACGTTTTGTGGACAGTGGTACGAGGAATAAATCAACTCATATGCTTAATGGCCTAAAACCGTACAGTTTCCGCGTAAAACAACTCGTAAGAGAGATTTTCAAAATTTCAAAATTTCCTATTTTCATTTGCGTTTTGTCCAGAATCCGAAGGTGCTACGAAGATTTCCTTCAGAGATCAAATTGATCTCATCAGCATTCTTTAGTATGTCTAGCTTTTCGTTTTTCCGAAATGTTGATATTTGATATTTTTGGTTTTTAAAAATCTTGACTACCTACTTGTATCGATGTCTAAAAAATCTTAAATTTTGATATTTTCGAAAATCCAAAATATACGTTTTGTGGACAGTGGTACGAGGAATAAATCAACTCATATGCTTAATGGCCTAAAACCGTACAGTTTCCGCGTAAAACAACTCGTAAGAGAGATTTTCAAAATTTCAAAATTTCCTATTTTCATTTGCGTTTTGTCCAGAATCCGAAGGTGCTACGAAGATTTCCCTCAGAGATCAAATTGATCTCATCAGCATTCTTTAGTAAGTCTAGCTTTTCGTTTTTCCGAAATGTTGATATTTGATATTTTTGGTTTTTAAAAATCTTGACTACTTGTATCGATGTCTAAAAAATCTTAAATTTTGATATTTTCGAAAATCCAAAATATACGTTTTGTGGACAGTGGTACGAGGAATAAATCAACTCATATGCTTAATGGCCTAAAACCGTACAGTTTCCGCGTAAAACAACCCGTAAGAGAGATTTTCAAAATTTCAAAATTTCCTATTTTCATTTGCGTTTTGTCCAGAATCCGAAGGTGCTACGAAGATTTCCCTCAGAGATCAAATTGATCTCATCAGCATTCTTTAGTAAGTCTAGCTTTTCGTTTTTCCGAAATGTTGATATTTGATATTTTTGGTTTTTAAAAATCTTGACTACTTGTATCGATGTCTAAAAAATCTTAAATTTTGATATTTTCGAAAATCCAAAATATACGTTTTGTGGACAGTGGTACGAGGAATAAATCAACTCATATGCTTAATGGCCTAAAACCGTACAGTTTCCGCGTAAAACAACTCGTAAGAGAGATTTTCAAAATTTCAAAATTTCCTATTTTCATTTGCGTTTTGTCCAGAATCCGAAGGTGCTACGAAGATTTCCCTCAGAGATCAAATTGATCTCATCAGCATTCTTTAGTATGTCTAGCTTTTCATTTTTCCGAAATGTTGATATTTGATATTTTTGGTTTTTAAAAATCTTGACTACCTACTTGTATCGATGTCTAAAAAATCTTAAATTTTGATATTTTCGAAAATCCAAAATATACGTTTTGTGGACAGTGGTACGAGGAATAAATCAACTCATATGCTTAATGGCCTAAAACCGTACAGTTTCCGCGTAAAACAACCCGTAAGAGAGATTTTCAAAATTTCAAAATTTCCTATTTTCATTTGCGTTTTGTCCAGAATCCGAAGGTGCTACGAAGATTTCCCTCAGAGATCAAATTGATCTCATCAGCATTCTTTAGTAAGTCTAGCTTTTCGTTTTTCCGAAATGTTGATATTTGATATTTTTGGTTTTTAAAAATCTTGACTACTTGTATCGATGTCTAAAAAATCTTAAATTTTGATATTTTCGAAAATCCAAAATATACGTTTTGTGGACAGTGGTACGAGGAATAAATCAACTCATATGCTTAATGGCCTAAAACCGTACAGTTTCCGCGTAAAACAACTCGTAAGAGAGATTTTCAAAATTTCAAAATTTCCTATTTTCATTTGCGTTTTGTCCAGAATCCGAAGGTGCTACGAAGATTTCCTTCAGAGATCAAATTGATCTCATCAGCATTCTTTAGTATGTCTAGCTTTTCGTTTTTCCGAAATGTTGATATTTGATATTTTTGGTTTTTAAAAATCTTGACTACCTACTTGTATCGATGTCTAAAAAATCTTAAATTTTGATATTTTCGAAAATCCAAAATATACGTTTTGTGGACAGTGGTACGAGGAATAAATCAACTCATATGCTTAATGGCCTAAAACCGTACAGTTTCCGCGTAAAACAACTCGTAAGAGAGATTTTCAAAATTTCAAAATTTCCTATTTTCATTTGCGTTTTGTCCAGAATCCGAAGGTGCTACGAAGATTTCCCTCAGAGATCAAATTGATCTCATCAGCATTCTTTAGTAAGTCTAGCTTTTCGTTTTTCCGAAATGTTGATATTTGATATTTTTGGTTTTTAAAAATCTTGACTACTTGTATCGATGTCTAAAAAATCTTAAATTTTGATATTTTCGAAAATCCAAAATATACGTTTTGTGGACAGTGGTACGAGGAATAAATCAACTCATATGCTTAATGGCCTAAAACCGTACCGTTTCCGCGTAAAACAACTCGTAAGAGAGATTTTCAAAATTTCAAAATTTCCTATTTTCATTTGCGTTTTGTCCAGAATCCGAAGGTGCTACGAAGATTTCCCTCAGAGATCAAATTGATCTCATCAGCATTCTTTAGTAAGTCTAGCTTTTCGTTTTTCCGAAATGTTGATATTTGATATTTTTGGTTTTTAAAAATCTTGACTACTTGTATCGATGTCTAAAAAATCTTAAATTTTGATATTTTCGAAAATCCAAAATATACGTTTTGTGGACAGTGGTACGAGGAATAAATCAACTCATATGCTTAATGGCCTAAAACCGTACAGTTTCCGCGTAAAACAACCCGTAAGAGAGATTTTCAAAATTTCAAAATTTCCTATTTTCATTTGCGTTTTGTCCAGAATCCGAAGGTGCTACGAAGATTTCCCTCAGAGATCAAATTGATCTCATCAGCATTCTTTAGTAAGTCTAGCTTTTCGTTTTTCCGAAATGTTGATATTTGATATTTTTGGTTTTTAAAAATCTTGACTACTTGTATCGATGTCTAAAAAATCTTAAATTTTGATATTTTCGAAAATCCAAAATATACGTTTTGTGGACAGTGGTACGAGGAATAAATCAACTCATATGCTTAATGGCCTAAAACCGTACAGTTTCCGCGTAAAACAACTCGTAAGAGAGATTTTCAAAATTTCAAAATTTCCTATTTTCATTTGCGTTTTGTCCAGAATCCGAAGGTGCTACGAAGATTTCCCTCAGAGATCAAATTGATCTCATCAGCATTCTTTAGTATGTCTAGCTTTTCATTTTTCCGAAATGTTGATATTTGATATTTTTGGTTTTTAAAAATCTTGACTACCTACTTGTATCGATGTCTAAAAAATCTTAAATTTTGATATTTTCGAAAATCCAAAATATACGTTTTGTGGACAGTGGTACGAGGAATAAATCAACTCATATGCTTAATGGCCTAAAACCGTACAGTTTCCGCGTAAAACAACCCGTAAGAGAGATTTTCAAAATTTCAAAATTTCCTATTTTCATTTGCGTTTTGTCCAGAATCCGAAGGTGCTACGAAGATTTCCCTCAGAGATCAAATTGATCTCATCAGCATTCTTTAGTAAGTCTAGCTTTTCGTTTTTCCGAAATGTTGATATTTGATATTTTTGGTTTTTAAAAATCTTGACTACTTGTATCGATGTCTAAAAAATCTTAAATTTTGATATTTTCGAAAATCCAAAATATACGTTTTGTGGACAGTGGTACGAGGAATAAATCAACTCATATGCTTAATGGCCTAAAACCGTACAGTTTCCGCGTAAAACAACTCGTAAGAGAGATTTTCAAAATTTCAAAATTTCCTATTTTCATTTGCGTTTTGTCCAGAATCCGAAGGTGCTACGAAGATTTCCTTCAGAGATCAAATTGATCTCATCAGCATTCTTTAGTATGTCTAGCTTTTCGTTTTTCCGAAATGTTGATATTTGATATTTTTGGTTTTTAAAAATCTTGACTACCTACTTGTATCGATGTCTAAAAAATCTTAAATTTTGATATTTTCGAAAATCCAAAATATACGTTTTGTGGACAGTGGTACGAGGAATAAATCAACTCATATGCTTAATGGCCTAAAACCGTACAGTTTCCGCGTAAAACAACTCGTAAGAGAGATTTTCAAAATTTCAAAATTTCCTATTTTCATTTGCGTTTTGTCCAGAATCCGAAGGTGCTACGAAGATTTCCCTCAGAGATCAAATTGATCTCATCAGCATTCTTTAGTAAGTCTAGCTTTTCGTTTTTCCGAAATGTTGATATTTGATATTTTTGGTTTTTAAAAATCTTGACTACTTGTATCGATGTCTAAAAAATCTTAAATTTTGATATTTTCGAAAATCCAAAATATACGTTTTGTGGACAGTGGTACGAGGAATAAATCAACTCATATGCTTAATGGCCTAAAACCGTACCGTTTCCGCGTAAAACAACTCGTAAGAGAGATTTTCAAAATTTCAAAATTTCCTATTTTCATTTGCGTTTTGTCCAGAATCCGAAGGTGCTACGAAGATTTCCCTCAGAGATCAAATTGATCTCATCAGCATTCTTTAGTAAGTCTAGCTTTTCGTTTTTCCGAAATGTTGATATTTGATATTTTTGGTTTTTAAAAATCTTGACTACTTGTATCGATGTCTAAAAAATCTTTAATTTTGATATTTTCGAAAATCCAAAATATACGTTTTGTGGACAGTGGTACGAGGAATAAATCAACTCATATGCTTAATGGCCTAAAACCGTACAGTTTCCGCGTAAAACAACTCGTAAGAGAGATTTTCAAAATTTCAAAATTTCCTATTTTCATTTGCGTTTTGTCCAGAATCCGAAGGTGCTACGAAGATTTCCTTCAGAGATCAAATTGATCTCATCAGCATTCTTTAGTATGTCTAGCTTTTCGTTTTTCCCGAAATGTTGATATTTGATATTTTTGGTTTTTAAAAATCTTGACTACCTACTTGTATCGATGTCTAAAAAATCTTAAATTTTGATATTTTCGAAAATCCAAAATATACGTTTTGTGGACAGTGGTACGAGGAATAAATCAACTCATATGCTTAATGGCCTAAAACCGTACAGTTTCCGCGTAAAACAACTCGTAAGAGAGATTTTCAAAATTTCAAAATTTCCTATTTTCATTTGCGTTTTGTCCAGAATCCGAAGGTGCTACGAAGATTTCCTTCAGAGATCAAATTGATCTCATCAGCATTCTTTAGTATGTCTAGCTTTTCGTTTTTCCGAAATGTTGATATTTGATATTTTTGGTTTTTAAAAATCTTGACTACCTACTTGTATCGATGTCTAAAAAATCTTAAATTTTGATATTTTCGAAAATCCAAAATATACGTTTTGTGGACAGTGGTACGAGGAATAAATCAACTCATATGCTTAATGGCCTAAAACCGTACAGTTTCCGCGTAAAACAACTCGTAAGAGAGATTTTCAAAATTTCAAAATTTCCTATTTTCATTTGCGTTTTGTCCAGAATCCGAAGGTGCTACGAAGATTTCCCTCAGAGATCAAATTGATCTCATCAGCATTCTTTAGTAAGTCTAGCTTTTCGTTTTTCCGAAATGTTGATATTTGATATTTTTGGTTTTTAAAAATCTTGACTACTTGTATCGATGTCTAAAAAATCTTAAATTTTGATATTTTCGAAAATCCAAAATATACGTTTTGTGGACAGTGGTACGAGGAATAAATCAACTCATATGCTTAATGGCCTAAAACCGTACAGTTTCCGCGTAAAACAACTCGTAAGAGAGATTTTCAAAATTTCAAAATTTCCTATTTTCATTTGCGTTTTGTCCAGAATCCGAAGGTGCTACGAAGATTTCCTTCAGAGATCAAATTGATCTCATCAGCATTCTTTAGTATGTCTAGCTTTTCGTTTTTCCCGAAATGTTGATATTTGATATTTTTGGTTTTTAAAAATCTTGACTACCTACTTGTATCGATGTCTAAAAAATCTTAAATTTTGATATTTTCGAAAATCCAAAATATACGTTTTGTGGACAGTGGTACGAGGAATAAATCAACTCATATGCTTAATGGCCTAAAACCGTACAGTTTCCGCGTAAAACAACTCGTAAGAGAGATTTTCAAAATTTCAAAATTTCCTATTTTCATTTGCGTTTTGTCCAGAATCCGAAGGTGCTACGAAGATTTCCCTCAGAGATCAAATTGATCTCATCAGCATTCTTTAGTAAGTCTAGCTTTTCGTTTTTCCGAAATGTTGATATTTGATATTTTTGGTTTTTAAAAATCTTGACTACTTGTATCGATGTCTAAAAAATCTTAAATTTTGATATTTTCGAAAATCCAAAATATACGTTTTGTGGACAGTGGTACGAGGAATAAATCAACTCATATGCTTAATGGCCTAAAACCGTACAGTTTCCGCGTAAAACAACTCGTAAGAGAGATTTTCAAAATTTCAAAATTTCCTATTTTCATTTGCGTTTTGTCCAGAATCCGAAGGTGCTACGAAGATTTCCCTCAGAGATCAAATTGATCTCATCAGCATTCTTTAGTATGTCTAGCTTTTCATTTTTCCGAAATGTTGATATTTGATATTTTTGGTTTTTAAAAATCTTGACTACCTACTTGTATCGATGTCTAAAAAATCTTAAATTTTGATATTTTCGAAAATCCAAAATATACGTTTTGTGGACAGTGGTACGAGGAATAAATCAACTCATATGCTTAATGGCCTAAAACCGTACAGTTTCCGCGTAAAACAACTCGTAAGAGAGATTTTCAAAATTTCAAAATTTCCTATTTTCATTTGCGTTTTGTCCAGAATCCGAAGGTGCTACGAAGATTTCCCTCAGAGATCAAATTGATCTCATCAGCATTCTTTAGTAAGTCTAGATTTTCGTTTTTCCGAAATGTTGATATTTGATATTTTTGGTTTTTAAAAATCTTGACTACTTGTATCGATGTCTAAAAAATCTTAAATTTTGATATTTTCGAAAATCCAAAATATACGTTTTGTGGACAGTGGTACGAGGAATAAATCAACTCATATGCTTAATGGCCTAAAACCGTACCGTTTCCGCGTAAAACAACTCGTAAGAGAGATTTTCAAAATTTCAAAATTTCCTATTTTCATTTGCGTTTTGTCCAGAATCCGAAGGTGCTACGAAGATTTCCCTCAGAGATCAAATTGATCTCATCAGCATTCTTTAGTAAGTCTAGCTTTTCGTTTTTCCGAAATGTTGATATTTGATATTTTTGGTTTTTAAAAATCTTGACTACTTGTATCGATGTCTAAAAAATCTTAAATTTTGATATTTTCGAAAATCCAAAATATACGTTTTGTGGACAGTGGTACGAGGAATAAATCAACTCATATGCTTAATGGCCTAAAACCGTACAGTTTCCGCGTAAAACAACTCGTAAGAGAGATTTTCAAAATTTCAAAATTTCCTATTTTCATTTGCGTTTTGTCCAGAATCCGAAGGTGCTACGAAGATTTCCTTCAGAGATCAAATTGATCTCATCAGCATTCTTTAGTATGTCTAGCTTTTCGTTTTTCCGAAATGTTGATATTTGATATTTTTGGTTTTTAAAAATCTTGACTACCTACTTGTATCGATGTCTAAAAAATCTTAAATTTTGATATTTTCGAAAATCCAAAATATACGTTTTGTGGACAGTGGTACGAGGAATAAATCAACTCATATGCTTAATGGCCTAAAACCGTACAGTTTCCGCGTAAAACAACTCGTAAGAGAGATTTTCAAAATTTCAAAATTTCCTATTTTCATTTGCGTTTTGTCCAGAATCCGAAGGTGCTACGAAGATTTCCCTCAGAGATCAAATTGATCTCATCAGCATTCTTTAGTAAGTCTAGCTTTTCGTTTTTCCGAAATGTTGATATTTGATATTTTTGGTTTTTAAAAATCTTGACTACTTGTATCGATGTCTAAAAAATCTTAAATTTTGATATTTTCGAAAATCCAAAATATACGTTTTGTGGACAGTGGTACGAGGAATAAATCAACTCATATGCTTAATGGCCTAAAACCGTACCGTTTCCGCGTAAAACAACTCGTAAGAGAGATTTTCAAAATTTCAAAATTTCCTATTTTCATTTGCGTTTTGTCCAGAATCCGAAGGTGCTACGAAGATTTCCCTCAGAGATCAAATTGATCTCATCAGCATTCTTTAGTAAGTCTAGCTTTTCGTTTTTCCGAAATGTTGATATTTGATATTTTTGGTTTTTAAAAATCTTGACTACTTGTATCGATGTCTAAAAAATCTTTAATTTTGATATTTTCGAAAATCCAAAATATACGTTTTGTGGACAGTGGTACGAGGAATAAATCAACTCATATGCTTAATGGCCTAAAACCGTACAGTTTCCGCGTAAAACAACTCGTAAGAGAGATTTTCAAAATTTCAAAATTTCCTATTTTCATTTGCGTTTTGTCCAGAATCCGAAGGTGCTACGAAGATTTCCTTCAGAGATCAAATTGATCTCATCAGCATTCTTTAGTATGTCTAGCTTTTCGTTTTTCCCGAAATGTTGATATTTGATATTTTTGGTTTTTAAAAATCTTGACTACCTACTTGTATCGATGTCTAAAAAATCTTAAATTTTGATATTTTCGAAAATCCAAAATATACGTTTTGTGGACAGTGGTACGAGGAATAAATCAACTCATATGCTTAATGGCCTAAAACCGTACAGTTTCCGCGTAAAACAACTCGTAAGAGAGATTTTCAAAATTTCAAAATTTCCTATATTCATTTGCGTTTTGTCCAGAATCCGAAGGTGCTACGAAGATTTCCCTCAGAGATCAAATTGATCTCATCAGCATTCTTTAGTAAGTCTAGCTTTTCGTTTTTCCGAAATGTTGATATTTGATATTTTTGGTTTTTAAAAATCTTGACTACTTGTATCGATGTCTAAAAAATCTTAAATTTTGATATTTTCGAAAATCCAAAATATACGTTTTGTGGACAGTGGTACGAGGAATAAATCAACTCATATGCTTAATGGCCTAAAACCGTACAGTTTCCGCGTAAAACAACTCGTAAGAGAGATTTTCAAAATTTCAAAATTTCCTATTTTCATTTGCGTTTTGTCCAGAATCCGAAGGTGCTACGAAGACTTCCCTCAGAGATCAAATTGATCTCATCAGCATTCTTTAGTAAGTCTAGCTTTTCGTTTTTCCGAAATGTTGATATTTGATATTTTTGGTTTTTAAAAATCTTGACTACTTGTATCGATGACTAAAAAATCTTAAATTTTGATATTTTCGAAAATCCAAAATATACGTTTTGTGGACAGTGGTACGAGGAATAAATCAACTCATATGCTTAATGGCCTAAAACCGTACAGTTTCCGCGTAAAACAACTCGTAAGAGAGATTTTCAAAATTTCAAAATTTCCTATTTTCATTTGCGTTTTGTCCAGAATCCGAAGGTGCTACGAAGATTTCCTTCAGAGATCAAATTGATCTCATCAGCATTCTTTAGTATGTCTAGCTTTTCGTTTTTCTGAAATGTTGATATTTGATATTTTTGGTTTTTAAAAATCTTGACTACCTACTTGTATCGATGTCTAAAAAATCTTAAATTTTGATATTTTCGAAAATCCAAAATATACGTTTTGTGGACAGTGGTACGAGGAATAAATCAACTCATATGCTTAATGGCCTAAAACCGTACCGTTTCCGCGTAAAACAACTCGTAAGAGAGATTTTCAAAATTTCAAAATTTCCTATTTTCATTTGCGTTTTGTCCAGAATCCGAAGGTGCTACGAAGATTTCCCTCAGAGATCAAATTGATCTCATCAGCATTCTTTAGTAAGTCTAGCTTTTCGTTTTTCCGAAATGTTGATATTTGATATTTTTGGTTTTTAAAAATCTTGACTACTTGTATCGATGTCTAAAAAATCTTAAATTTTGATATTTTCGAAAATCCAAAATATACGTTTTGTGGACAGTGGTACGAGGAATAAATCAACTCATATGCTTAATGGCCTAAAACCGTACAGTTTCCGCGTAAAACAACTCGTAAGAGAGATTTTCAAAATTTCAAAATTTCCTATTTTCATTTGCGTTTTGTCCAGAATCTGAAGGTGCTACGAAGATTTCCTTCAGAGATCAAATTGATCTCATCAGCATTCTTTAGTATGTCTAGCTTTTCGTTTTTCCCGAAATGTTGATATTTGATATTTTTGGTTTTTAAAAATCTTGACTACCTACTTGTATCGATGTCTAAAAAATCTTAAATTTTGATATTTTCGAAAATCCAAAATATACGTTTTGTGGACAGTGGTACGAGGAATAAATCAACTCATATGCTTAATGGCCTAAAACCGTACAGTTTCCGCGTAAAACAACTCGTAAGAGAGATTTTCAAAATTTCAAAATTTCCTATTTTCATTTGCGTTTTGTCCAGAATCCGAAGGTGCTACGAAGATTTCCTTCAGAGATCAAATTGATCTCATCAGCATTCTTTAGTATGTCTAGCTTTTCGTTTTTCCGAAATGTTGATATTTGATATTTTTGGTTTTTAAAAATCTTGACTACCTACTTGTATCGATGTCTAAAAAATCTTAAATTTTGATATTTTCGAAAATCCAAAATATACGTTTTGTGGACAGTGGTACGAGGAATAAATCAACTCATATGCTTAATGGCCTAAAACCGTACCGTTTCCGCGTAAAACAACTCGTAAGAGAGATTTTCAAAATTTCAAAATTTCCTATTTTCATTTGCGTTTTGTCCAGAATCCGAAGGTGCTACGAAGATTTCCCTCAGAGATCAAATTGATCTCATCAGCATTCTTTAGTAAGTCTAGCTTTTCGTTTTTCCGAAATGTTGATATTTGATATTTTTGGTTTTTAAAAATCTTGACTACTTGTATCGATGTCTAAAAAATCTTAAATTTTGATATTTTCGAAAATCCAAAATATACGTTTTGTGGACAGTGGTACGAGGAATAAATCAACTCATATGCTTAATGGCCTAAAACCGTACAGTTTCCGCGTAAAACAACCCGTAAGAGAGATTTTCAAAATTTCAAAATTTCCTATTTTCATTTGCGTTTTGTCCAGAATCCGAAGGTGCTACGAAGATTTCCCTCAGAGATCAAATTGATCTCATCAGCATTCTTTAGTAAGTCTAGCTTTTCGTTTTTCCGAAATGTTGATATTTGATATTTTTGGTTTTTAAAAATCTTGACTACTTGTATCGATGTCTAAAAAATCTTAAATTTTGATATTTTCGAAAATCCAAAATATACGTTTTGTGGACAGTGGTACGAGGAATAAATCAACTCACATGCTTAATGGCCTAAAACCGTACAGTTTCCGCGTAAAACAACTCGTAAGAGAGATTTTCAAAATTTCAAAATTTCCTATTTTCATTTGCGTTTTGTCCAGAATCCGAAGGTGCTACGAAGATTTCCCTCAGAGATCAAATTGATCTCATCAGCATTCTTTAGTATGTCTAGCTTTTCATTTTTCCGAAATGTTGATATTTGATATTTTTGGTTTTTAAAAATCTTGACTACCTACTTGTATCGATGTCTAAAAAATCTTAAATTTTGATATTTTCGAAAATCCAAAATATACGTTTTGTGGACAGTGGTACGAGGAATAAATCAACTCATATGCTTAATGGCCTAAAACCGTACCGTTTCCGCGTAAAACAACTCGTAAGAGAGATTTTCAAAATTTCAAAATTTCCTATTTTCATTTGCGTTTTGTCCAGAATCCGAAGGTGCTACGAAGATTTCCCTCAGAGATCAAATTGATCTCATCAGCATTCTTTAGTAAGTCTAGCTTTTCGTTTTTCCGAAATGTTGATATTTGATATTTTTGGTTTTTAAAAATCTTGACTACTTGTATCGATGTCTAAAAAATCTTAAATTTTGATATTTTCGAAAATCCAAAATATACGTTTTGTGGACAGTGGTACGAGGAATAAATCAACTCATATGCTTAATGGCCTAAAACCGTACAGTTTCCGCGTAAAACAACTCGTAAGAGAGATTTTCAAAATTTCAAAATTTCCTATTTTCATTTGCGTTTTGTCCAGAATCCGAAGGTGCTACGAAGATTTCCTTCAGAGATCAAATTGATCTCATCAGCATTCTTTAGTATGTCTAGCTTTTCGTTTTTCCGAAATGTTGATATTTGATATTTTTGGTTTTTAAAAATCTTGACTACCTACTTGTATCGATGTCTAAAAAATCTTAAATTTTGATATTTTCGAAAATCCAAAATATACGTTTTGTGGACAGTGGTACGAGGAATAAATCAACTCATATGCTTAATGGCCTAAAACCGTACCGTTTCCGCGTAAAACAACTCGTAAGAGAGATTTTCAAAATTTCAAAATTTCCTATTTTCATTTGCGTTTTGTCCAGAATCCGAAGGTGCTACGAAGATTTCCCTCAGAGATCAAATTGATCTCATCAGCATTCTTTAGTAAGTCTAGCTTTTCGTTTTTCCGAAATGTTGATATTTGATATTTTTGGTTTTTAAAAATCTTGACTACTTGTATCGATGTCTAAAAAATCTTAAATTTTGATATTTTCGAAAATCCAAAATATACGTTTTGTGGACAGTGGTACGAGGAATAAATCAACTCATATGCTTAATGGCCTAAAACCGTACAGTTTCCGCGTAAAACAACCCGTAAGAGAGATTTTCAAAATTTCAAAATTTCCTATTTTCATTTGCGTTTTGTCCAGAATCCGAAGGTGCTACGAAGATTTCCCTCA
The DNA here is from genome assembly GCF_019925205.1 of Metopolophium dirhodum. NCBI lineage: Eukaryota > Metazoa > Arthropoda > Insecta > Hemiptera > Aphididae > Metopolophium > Metopolophium dirhodum. The sequence continues at coordinate 25,254,239 of NC_083560.1, forward strand.
GAGATCAAATTGATCTCATCAGCATTCTTTAGTAAGTCTAGCTTTTCGTTTTTCCGAAATGTTGATATTTGATATTTTTGGTTTTTAAAAATCTTGACTACTTGTATCGATGTCTAAAAAATCTTAAATTTTGATATTTTCGAAAATCCAAAATATACGTTTTGTGGACAGTGGTACGAGGAATAAATCAACTCACATGCTTAATGGCCTAAAACCGTACAGTTTCCGCGTAAAACAACTCGTAAGAGAGATTTTCAAAATTTCAAAATTTCCTATTTTCATTTGCGTTTTGTCCAGAATCCGAAGGTGCTACGAAGATTTCCCTCAGAGATCAAATTGATCTCATCAGCATTCTTTAGTATGTCTAGCTTTTCATTTTTCCGAAATGTTGATATTTGATATTTTTGGTTTTTAAAAATCTTGACTACCTACTTGTATCGATGTCTAAAAAATCTTAAATTTTGATATTTTCGAAAATCCAAAATATACGTTTTGTGGACAGTGGTACGAGGAATAAATCAACTCATATGCTTAATGGCCTAAAACCGTACAGTTTCCGCGTAAAACAACCCGTAAGAGAGATTTTCAAAATTTCAAAATTTCCTATTTTCATTTGCGTTTTGTCCAGAATCCGAAGGTGCTACGAAGATTTCCCTCAGAGATCAAATTGATCTCATCAGCATTCTTTAGTAAGTCTAGCTTTTCGTTTTTCCGAAATGTTGATATTTGATATTTTTGGTTTTTAAAAATCTTGACTACTTGTATCGATGTCTAAAAAATCTTAAATTTTGATATTTTCGAAAATCCAAAATATACGTTTTGTGGACAGTGGTACGAGGAATAAATCAACTCATATGCTTAATGGCCTAAAACCGTACAGTTTCCGCGTAAAACAACTCGTAAGAGAGATTTTCAAAATTTCAAAATTTCCTATTTTCATTTGCGTTTTGTCCAGAATCCGAAGGTGCTACGAAGATTTCCCTCAGACATCAAATTGATCTCATCAGCATTCTTTAGTATGTCTAGCTTTTCATTTTTCCGAAATGTTGATATTTGATATTTTTGGTTTTTAAAAATCTTGACTACCTACTTGTATCGATGTCTAAAAAATCTTAAATTTTGATATTTTCGAAAATCCAAAATATACGTTTTGTGGACAGTGGTACGAGGAATAAATCAACTCATATGCTTAATGGCCTAAAACCGTACAGTTTCCGCGTAAAACAACTCGTAAGAGAGATTTTCAAAATTTCAAAATTTCCTATTTTCATTTGCGTTTTGTCCAGAATCCGAAGATGCTACGAAGATTTCCCTCAGAGATCAAATTGATCTCATCAGCATTCTTTAGTATGTCTAGCTTTTCGTTTTTCCGAAATGTTGATATTTGATATTTTTGGTTTTTAAAAATCTTGACTACCTACTTGTATCGATGTCTAAAAAATCTTAAATTTTGATATTTTCGAAAATCCAAAATATACGTTTTGTGGACAGTGGTACGAGGAATAAATCAACTCATATGCTTAATGGCCTAAAACCGTACAGTTTCCGCGTAAAACAACTCGTAAGAGAGATTTTCAAAATTTCAAAATTTCCTATTTTCATTTGCGTTTTGTCCAGAATCCGAAGGTGCTACGAAGATTTCCCTCAGAGATCAAATTGATCTCATCAGCATTCTTTAGTATGTCTAGCTTTTCGTTTTTCCGAAATGTTGATATTTGATATTTTTGGTTTTTAAAAATCTTGACTACCTACTTGTATCGATGTCTAAAAAATCTTAAAATTTGATATTTTCGAAAATCCAAAATATACGTTTTGTGGACAGTGGTACGAGGAATAAATCAACTCATATGCTTAATGGCCTAAAACCGTACAGTTTCCGCGTAAAACAACTCGTAAGAGAGATTTTCAAAATTTCAAAATTTCCTATTTTCATTTGCGTTTTGTCCAGAATCCGAAGATGCTACGAAGATTTCCCTCAGAGATCAAATTGATCTCATCAGCATTCTTTAGTATGTCTAGCTTTTCGTTTTTCCGAAATGTTGATATTTGATATTTTTGGTTTTTAAAAATCTTGACTACCTACTTGTATCGATGTCTAAAAAATCTTAAATTTTGATATTTTCGAAAATCCAAAATATACGTTTTGTGGACAGTGGTACGAGGAATAAATCAACTCATATGCTTAATGGCCTAAAACCGTACAGTTTCCGCGTAAAACAACTCGTAAGAGAGATTTTCAAAATTTCAAAATTTCCTATTTTCATTTGCGTTTTGTCCAGAATCCGAAGGTGCTACGAAGATTTCCCTCAGAGATCAAATTGATCTCATCAGCATTCTTTAGTATGTCTAGCTTTTCGTTTTTCCGAAATGTTGATATTTGATATTTTTGGTTTTTAAAAATCTTGACTACCTACTTGCATCGATGTCTAAAAAATCTTAAATTTTGATATTTTCGAAAATCCAAAATATACGTTTTGTGGACAGTGGTACGAGGAATAAATCAACTCATATGCTTAATGGCCTAAAACCGTACAGTTTCCGCGTAAAACAACTCGTAAGAGAGATTTTCAAAATTTCAAAATTTCCTATTTTCATTTGCGTTTTGTCCAGAATCCGAAGGTGCTACGAAGATTTCCTTCAGAGATCAAATTGATCTCATCAGCATTCTTTAGTATGTCTAGCTTTTCGTTTTTCCGAAATGTTGATATTTGATATTTTTGGTTTTTAAAAATCTTGACTACCTACTTGTATCGATGTCTAAAAAATCTTAAATTTTGATATTTTTGAAAATCCAAAATATACGTTTTGTGGACAGTGGTACGAGGAATAAATCAACTCATATGCTTAATGGCCTAAAACCGTACAGTTTCCGCGTAAAACAACTCGTAAGAGAGATTTTCAAAATTTCAAAATTTCCTATTTTCATTTGCGTTTTGTCCAGAATCCGAAGGTGCTACGAAGATTTCCCTCAGAGATCAAATTGATCTCATCAGCATTCTTTAGTAAGTCTATCTTTTCGTTTTTCCGAAATGTTGATATTTGATATTTTTGGTTTTTAAAAATCTTGACTACTTGTATCGATGTCTAAAAAATCTTAAATTTTGATATTTTCGAAAATCCAAATATATACGTTTTGTGGACAGTGGTACGAGGAATAAATCAACTCATATGCTTAATGGCCTAAAACCGTACAGTTTCCGCGTAAAACAACCCGTAAGAGAGATTTTCAAAATTTCAAAATTTCCTATTTTCATTTGCGTTTTGTCCAGAATCCGAAGGTGCTACGAAGATTTCCCTCAGAGATCAAATTGATCTCATCAGCATTCTTTAGTAAGTCTAGCTTTTCGTTTTTCCGAAATGTTGATATTTGATATTTTTGGTTTTTAAAAATCTTGACTACCTACTTGTATCGATGTCTAAAAAATCTTAAATTTTGATATTTTCGAAAATCCAAAATATACGTTTGGGGACAGTGGTACGAGGAATAAATCAACTCATATGCTTAATGGCCTAAAACCGTACAGTTTCCGCGTAAAACAACTCGTAAGAGAGATTTTCAAAATTTCAAAATTTCCTATTTTCATTTGCGTTTTGTCCAGAATCCGAAGGTGCTACGAAGATTTCCCTCAGAGATCAAATTGATCTCATCAGCATTCTTTAGTATGTCTAGCTTTTCGTTTTTCCGAAATGTTGATATTTGATATTTTTGGTTTTTAAAAATCTTGACTACCTACTTGCATCGATGTCTAAAAAATCTTAAATTTTGATATTTTCGAAAATCCAAAATATACGTTTTGTGGACAGTGGTACGAGGAATAAATCAACTCATATGCTTAATGGCCTAAAACCGTACAGTTTCCGCGTAAAACAACTCGTAAGAGAGATTTTCAAAATTTCAAAATTTCCTATTTTCATTTGCGTTTTGTCCAGAATCCGAAGGTGCTACGAAGATTTCCTTCAGAGATCAAATTGATCTCATCAGCATTCTTTAGTATGTCTAGCTTTTCGTTTTTCCGAAATGTTGATATTTGATATTTTTGGTTTTTAAAAATCTTGACTACCTACTTGAATCGATGTCTAAAAAATCTTAAATTTTGATATTTTCGAAAATCCAAAATATACGTTTTGTGGACAGTGGTACGAGGAATAAATCAACTCATATGCTTAATGGCCTAAAACCGTACAGTTTCCGCGTAAAACAACTCGTAAGAGAGATTTTCAAAATTTCAAAATTTCCTATTTTCATTTGCGTTTTGTCCAGAATCCGAAGGTGCTACGAAGATTTCCCTCAGAGATCAAATTGATCTCATCAGCATTCTTTAGTAAGTCTATCTTTTCGTTTTTCCGAAATGTTGATATTTGATATTTTTGGTTTTTAAAAATCTTGACTACTTGTATCGATGTCTAAAAAATCTTAAATTTTAATATTTTCGAAAATCCAAATATATACGTTTTGTGGACAGTGGTACGAGGAATAAATCAACTCATATGCTTAATGGCCTAAAACCGTACAGTTTCCGCGTAAAACAACCCGTAAGAGAGATTTTCAAAATTTCAAAATTTCCTATTTTCATTTGCGTTTTGTCCAGAATCCGAAGGTGCTACGAAGATTTCCCTCAGAGATCAAATTGATCTCATCAGCATTCTTTAGTAAGTCTAGCTTTTCGTTTTTCCGAAATGTTGATATTTGATATTTTTGGTTTTTAAAAATCTTGACTACCTACTTGTATCGATGTCTAAAAAATCTTAAATTTTGATATTTTCGAAAATCCAAAATATACGTTTGGGGACAGTGGTACGAGGAATAAATCAACTCATATGCTTAATGGCCTAAAACCGTACAGTTTCCGCGTAAAACAACTCGTAAGAGAGATTTTCAAAATTTCAAAATTTCCTATTTTCATTTGCGTTTTGTCCAGAATCCGAAGGTGCTACGAAGATTTCCCTCAGAGATCAAATTGATCTCATCAACATTCTTTAGTAAGTCTAGCTTTTCGTTTTTCCGAAATGTTGATATTTGATATTTTTGGTTTTTAAAAATCTTGACTACTTGTATCGATGTCTAAAAAATCTTAAATTTTGATATTTTCGAAAATCCAAATATATACGTTTTGTGGACAGTGGTACGAGGAATAAATCAACTCATATGCTTAATGGCCTAAAACCGTACAGTTTCCGCGTAAAACAACTCGTAAGAGAGATTTTCAAAATTTCAAAATTTCCTATTTTCATTTGCGTTTTGTCCAGAATCCGAAGGTGCTACGAAGATTTCCCTCAGAGATCAAATTGATCTCATCAGCATTCTTTAGTATGTCTAGCTTTTCATTTTTCCGAAATGTTGATATTTGATATTTTTGGTTTTTAAAAATCTTGACTACCTACTTGTATCGATGTCTAAAAAATCTTAAATTTTGATATTTTCGAAAATCCAAAATATACGTTTTGTGGACAGTGGTACGAAGAATAAATCAACTCATATGCTTAATGGCCTAAAACCGTACAGTTTCCGCGTAAAACAACTCGTAAGAGAGATTTTCAAAATTTCAAAATTTCCTATTTTCATTTGCGTTTTGTCCAGAATCCGAAGGTGCTACGAAGACTTCCCTCAGAGATCAAATTGATCTCATCAGCATTCTTTAGTAAGTCTAGCTTTTCGTTTTTCCGAAATGTTGATATTTGATATTTTTGGTTTTTAAAAATCTTGACTACCTACTTGTATCGATGTCTAAAAAATCTTAAATTTTGATATTTTCGAAAATCCAAAATATACGTTTGGGGACAGTGGTACGAGGAATAAATCAACTCATATGCTTAATGGCCTAAAACCGTACAGTTTCCGCGTAAAACAACTCGTAAGAGAGATTTTCAAAATTTCAAAATTTCCTATTTTCATTTGCGTTTTGTCCAGAATCCGAAGGTGCTACGAAGATTTCCCTCAGAGATCAAATTGATCTCATCAGCATTCTTTAGTATGTCTAGCTTTTCGTTTTTCCGAAATGTTGATATTTGATATTTTTGGTTTTTAAAAATCTTGACTACCTACTTGCATCGATGTCTAAAAAATCTTAAATTTTGATATTTTCGAAAATCCAAAATATACGTTTTGTGGACAGTGGTACGAGGAATAAATCAACTCATATGCTTAATGGCCTAAAACCGTACAGTTTCCGCGTAAAACAACTCGTAAGAGAGATTTTCAAAATTTCAAAATTTCCTATTTTCATTTGCGTTTTGTCCAGAATCCGAAGGTGCTACGAAGATTTCCTTCAGAGATCAAATTGATCTCATCAGCATTCTTTAGTATGTCTAGCTTTTCGTTTTTCCGAAATGTTGATATTTGATATTTTTGGTTTTTAAAAATCTTGACTACCTACTTGTATCGATGTCTAAAAAATCTTAAATTTTGATATTTTCGAAAATCCAAAATATACGTTTTGTGGACAGTGGTACGAGGAATAAATCAACTCATATGCTTAATGGCCTAAAACCGTACAGTTTCCGCGTAAAACAACTCGTAAGAGAGATTTTCAAAATTTCAAAATTTCCTATTTTCATTTGCGTTTTGTCCAGAATCCGAAGGTGCTACGAAGATTTCCCTCAGAGATCAAATTGATCTCATCAGCATTCTTTAGTAAGTCTATCTTTTCGTTTTTCCGAAATGTTGATATTTGATATTTTTGGTTTTTAAAAATCTTGACTACTTGTATCGATGTCTAAAAAATCTTAATTTTTGATATTTTCGAAAATCCAAATATATACGTTTTGTGGACAGTGGTACGAGGAATAAATCAACTCATATGCTTAATGGCCTAAAACCGTACAGTTTCCGCGTAAAACAACCCGTAAGAGAGATTTTCAAAATTTCAAAATTTCCTATTTTCATTTGCGTTTTGTCCAGAATCCGAAGGTGCTACGAAGATTTCCCTCAGAGATCAAATTGATCTCATCAGCATTCTTTAGTAAGTCTAGCTTTTCGTTTTTCCGAAATGTTGATATTTGATATTTTTGGTTTTTAAAAATCTTGACTACCTACTTGTATCGATGTCTAAAAAATCTTAAATTTTGATATTTTCGAAAATCCAAAATATACGTTTGGGGACAGTGGTACGAGGAATAAATCAACTCATATGCTTAATGGCCTAAAACCGTACAGTTTCCGCGTAAAACAACTCGTAAGAGAGATTTTCAAAATTTCAAAATTTCCTATTTTCATTTGCGTTTTGTCCAGAATCCGAAGGTGCTACGAAGATTTCCCCAAGAGATCAAATTGATCTCATCAGCATTCTTTAGTATGTCTAGCTTTTCGTTTTTCCGAAATGTTGATATTTGATATTTTTGGTTTTTAAAAATCTTGACTACCTACTTGCATCGATGTCTAAAAAATCTTAAATTTTGATATTTTCGAAAATCCAAAATATACGTTTTGTGGACAGTGGTACGAGGAATAAATCAACTCATATGCTTAATGGCCTAAAACCGTACAGTTTCCGCGTAAAACAACTCGTAAGAGAGATTTTCAAAATTTCAAAATTTCCTATTTTCATTTGCGTTTTGTCCAGAATCCGAAGGTGCTACGAAGATTTCCCTCAGAGATCAAATTGATCTCATCAGCATTCTTTAGTAAGTCTAGCTTTTCGTTTTTCCGAAATGTTGATATTTGATATTTTTGGTTTTTAAAAATCTTGACTACTTGTATCGATGTCTAAAAAATCTTAAATTTTGATATTTTCGAAAATCCAAAATATACGTTTTGTGGACAGTGGTACGAGGAATAAATCAACTCATATGCTTAATGGCCTAAAACCGTACAGTTTCCGCGTAAAACAACTCGTAAGAGAGATTTTCAAAATTTCAAAATTTCCTATTTTCATTTGCGTTTTGTCCAGAATCCGAAGGTGCTACGAAGATTTCCTTCAGAGATCAAATTGATCTCATCAGCATTCTTTAGTATGTCTAGCTTTTCGTTTTTCCGAAATGTTGATATTTGATATTTTTGGTTTTTAAAAATCTTGACTACCTACTTGTATCGATGTCTAAAAAATCTTAAATTTTGATATTTTCGAAAATCCAAAATATACGTTTTGTGGACAGTGGTACGAGGAATAAATCAACTCATATGCTTAATGGCCTAAAACCGTACAGTTTCCGCGTAAAACAACTCGTAAGAGAGATTTTCAAAATTTCAAAATTTCCTATTTTCATTTGCGTTTTGTCCAGAATCCGAAGGTGCTACGAAGATTTCCCTCAGAGATCAAATTGATCTCATCAGCATTCTTTAGTAAGTCTATCTTTTCGTTTTTCCGAAATGTTGATATTTGATATTTTTGGTTTTTAAAAATCTTGACTACTTGTATCGATGTCTAAAAAATCTTAAATTTTGATATTTTCGAAAATCCAAATATATACGTTTTGTGGACAGTGGTACGAGGAATAAATCAACTCATATGCTTAATGGCCTAAAACCGTACAGTTTCCGCGTAAAACAACCCGTAAGAGAGATTTTCAAAATTTCAAAATTTCCTATTTTCATTTGCGTTTTGTCCAGAATCCGAAGGTGCTACGAAGATTTCCCTCAGAGATCAAATTGATCTCATCAGCATTCTTTAGTAAGTCTAGCTTTTCGTTTTTCCGAAATATTGATATTTGATATTTTTGGTTTTTAAAAATCTTGACTACCTACTTGTATCGATGTCTAAAAAATCTTAAATTTTGATATTTTCGAAAATCCAAAATATACGTTTGGGGACAGTGGTACGAGGAATAAATCAACTCATATGCTTAATGGCCTAAAACCGTACAGTTTCCGCGTAAAACAACTCGTAAGAGAGATTTTCAAAATTTCAAAATTTCCTATTTTCATTTGCGTTTTGTCCAGAATCCGAAGGTGCTACGAAGATTTCCCTCAGAGATCAAATTGATCTCATCAGCATTCTTTAGTAAGTCTAGCTTTTCGTTTTTCCGAAATGTTGATATTTGATATTTTTGGTTTTTAAAAATCTTGACTACTTGTATCGATGTCTAAAAAATCTTAAATTTTGATATTTTCGAAAATCCAAAATATACGTTTTGTGGACAGTGGTACGAGGAATAAATCAACTCATATGCTTAATGGCCTAAAACCGTACAGTTTCCGCGTAAAACAACTCGTAAGAGAGATTTTCAAAATTTCAAAATTTCCTATTTTCATTTGCGTTTTGTCCAGAATCCGAAGGTGCTACGAAGATTTCCTTCAGAGATCAAATTGATCTCATCAGCATTCTTTAGTATGTCTAGCTTTTCGTTTTTCCGAAATGTTGATATTTGATATTTTTGGTTTTTAAAAATCTTGACTACCTACTTGTATCGATGTCTAAAAAATCTTAAATTTTGATATTTTCGAAAATCCAAAATATACGTTTTGTGGACAGTGGTACGAGGAATAAATCAACTCATATGCTTAATGGCCTAAAACCGTACAGTTTCCGCGTAAAACAACTCGTAAGAGAGATTTTCAAAATTTCAAAATTTCCTATTTTCATTTGCGTTTTGTCCAGAATCCGAAGGTGCTACGAAGATTTCCCTCAGAGATCAAATTGATCTCATCAGCATTCTTTAGTAAGTCTATCTTTTCGTTTTTCCGAAATGTTGATATTTGATATTTTTGGTTTTTAAAAATCTTGACTACTTGTATCGATGTCTAAAAAATCTTAAATTTTGATATTTTCGAAAATCCAAATATATACGTTTTGTGGACAGTGGTACGAGGAATAAATCAACTCATATGCTTAATGTCCTAAAACCGTACAGTTTCCGCGTAAAACAACCCGTAAGAGAGATTTTCAAAATTTCAAAATTTCCTATTTTCATTTGCGTTTTGTCCAGAATCCGAAGGTGCTACGAAGATTTCCCTCAGAGATCAAATTGATCTCATCAGCATTCTTTAGTAAGTCTAGCTTTTCGTTTTTCCGAAATGTTGATATTTGATATTTTTGGTTTTTAAAAATCTTGACTACCTACTTGTATCGATGTCTAAAAAATCTTAAATTTTGATATTTTCGAAAATCCAAAATATACGTTTGGGGACAGTGGTACGAGGAATAAATCAACTCATATGCTTAATGGCCTAAAACCGTACAGTTTCCGCGTAAAACAACTCGTAAGAGAGATTTTCAAAATTTCAAAATTTCCTATTTTCATTTGCGTTTTGTCCAGAATCCGAAGGTGCTACGAAGATTTCCCTCAGAGATCAAATTGATCTCATCAACATTCTTTAGTAAGTCTAGCTTTTCGTTTTTCCGAAATGTTGATATTTGATATTTTTGGTTTTTAAAAATCTTGACTACTTGTATCGATGTCTAAAAAATCTTAAATTTTGATATTTTCGAAAATCCAAAATATACGTTTTGTGGACAGTGGTACGAGGAATAAATCAACTCATATGCTTAATGGCCTAAAACCGTACAGTTTCCGCGTAAAACAACTCGTAAGAGAGATTTTCAAAATTTTAAAATTTCCTATTTTCATTTGCGTTTTGTCCAGAATCCGAAGGTGCTACGAAGATTTCCCTCAGAGATCAAATTGATCTCATCAGCATTCTTTAGTATGTCTAGCTTTTCGTTTTTCCGAAATGTTGATATTTGATATTTTTGGTTTTTAAAAATCTTGACTACCTACTTGTATCGATGTCTAAAAAATCTTAAATTTTGATATTTTCGAAAATCCAAAATATACGTTTTGTGGACAGTGGTACGAGGAATAAATCAACTCATATGCTTAATGGCCTAAAACCGTACAGTTTCCGCGTAAAACAACTCGTAAGAGAGATTTTCAAAATTTCAAAATTTCCTATTTTCATTTGCGTTTTGTCCAGAATCCGAAGGTGCTACGAAGATTTCCCTCAGAGATCAAATTGATCTCATCAGCATTCTTTAGTAAGTCTAGCTTTTCGTTTTTCCGAAATGTTGATATTTGATATTTTTGGTTTTTAAAAATCTTGACTACTTGTATCGATGTCTAAAAAATCTTAAATTTTGATATTTTCGAAAATCCAAAATATACGTTTTGTGGACAGTGGTACGAGGAATAAATCAACTCATATGCTTAATGGCCTAAAACCGTACAGTTTCCGCGTAAAACAACTCGTAAGAGAGATTTTCAAAATTTCAAAATTTCCTATTTTCATTTGCGTTTTGTCCAGAATCCGAAGGTGCTACGAAGATTTCCCTCAGAGATCAAATTGATCTCATCAGCATTCTTTAGTATGTCTAGCTTTTCGTTTTTCCGAAATGTTGATATTTGATATTTTTGGTTTTTAAAAATCTTGACTACCTACTTGTATCGATGTCTAAAAAATCTTAAATTTTGATATTTTCGAAAATCCAAAATATACGTTTTGTGGACAGTGGTACGAGGAATAAATCAACTCATATGCTTAATGGCCTAAAACCGTACAGTTTCCGCGTAAAACAACTCGTAAGAGAGATTTTCAAAATTTCAAAATTTCCTATTTTCATTTGCGTTTTGTCCAGAATCCGAAGGTGCTACGAAGATTTCCCTCAGAGATCAAATTGATCTCATCAACATTCTTTAGTAAGTCTAGCTTTTCGTTTTTCCGAAATGTTGATATTTGATATTTTTGGTTTTTAAAAATCTTGACTACTTGTATCGATGTCTAAAAAATCTTAAATTTTGATATTTTCGAAAATCCAAAATATACGTTTTGTGGACAGTGGTACGAGGAATAAATCAACTCATATGCTTAATGGCCTAAAACCGTACAGTTTCCACGTAAAACAACTCGTAAGAGAGATTTTCAAAATTTCAAAATTTCCTATTTTCATTTGCGTTTTGTCCAGAATCCGAAGGTGCTACGAAGATTTCCCTCAGAGATCAAATTGATCTCATCAGCATTCTTTAGTAAGTCTAGCTTTTCGTTTTTCCGAAATGTTGATATTTGATATTTTTGGTTTTTAAAAATCTTGACTACTTGTATCGATGTCTAAAAAATCTTAAATTTTGATATTTTCGAAAATCCAAAATATACGTTTTGTGGACAGTGGTACGAGGAATAAATCAACTCATATGCTTAATGGCCTAAAACCGTACAGTTTCCGCGTAAAACAACTCGTAAGAGAGATTTTCAAAATTTCAAAATTTCCTATTTTCATTTGCGTTTTGTCCAGAATCCGAAGGTGCTACGAAGATTTCCCTCAGAGATCAAATTGATCTCATCAGCATTCTTTAGTAAGTCTAGCTTTTCGTTTTTCCGAAATGTTGATATTTGATATTTTTGGTTTTTAAAAATCTTGACTACTTGTATCGATGTCTAAAAAATCTTAAATTTTGATATTTTCGAAAATCCAAAATATACGTTTTGTGGACAGTGGTACGAGGAATAAATCAACTCATATGCTTAATGGCCTAAAACCGTACAGTTTCCACGTAAAACAACTCGTAAGAGAGATTTTCAAAATTTCAAAATTTCCTATTTTCATTTGCGTTTTGTCCAGAATCCGAAGGTGCTACGAAGATTTCCCTCAGAGATCAAATTGATCTCATCAGCATTCTTTAGTAAGTCTAGCTTTTCGTTTTTCCGAAATGTTGATATTTGATATTTTTGGTTTTTAAAAATCTTGACTACTTGTATCGATGTCTAAAAAATCTTAAATTTTGATATTTTCGAAAATCCAAAATATACGTTTTGTGGACAGTGGTACGAGGAATAAATCAACTCATATGCTTAATGGCCTAAAACCGTACAGTTTCCGCGTAAAACAACTCGTAAGAGAGATTTTCAAAATTTCAAAATTTCCTATTTTCATTTGCGTTTTGTCCAGAATCCGAAGGTGCTACGAAGATTTCCCTCAGAGATCAAATTGATCTCATCAGCATTCTTTAGTATGTCTAGCTTTTCGTTTTTCCGAAATGTTGATATTTGATATTTTTGGTTTTTAAAAATCTTGACTACCTACTTGTATCGATGTCTAAAAAATCTTAAATTTTGATATTTTCGAAAATCCAAAATATACGTTTTGTGGACAGTGGTACGAGGAATAAATCAACTCATATGCTTAATGGCCTAAAACGCTAAAACCGTACAGTTTCCGCGTAAAACAACTCGTAAGAGAGATTTTCAAAATTTCAAAATTTCCTATTTTCATTTGCGTTTTGTCCAGAATCCGAAGGTGCTACGAAGATTTCCCTCAGAGATCAAATTGATCTCATCAGCATTCTTTAGTATGTCTGGCTTTTCGTTTTTCCGAAATGTTGATATTTGATATTTTTGGTTTTTAAAAATCTTGACTACTTGTATCGATGTCTAAAAAATCTTAAATTTTGATATTTTCGAAAATCCAAAATATACATTTTGTGGACAGTGGTACGAGGAATAAATCAAATCATATGCTTAATGGCCTAAAACCGTACAGTTTCCGCGTAAAACAACTCGTAAGAGAGATTTTCAAAATTTTAAAATTTCCTATTTCATTTGCGTTTTGTCCAGAATCCGAAGGTGCTACGAAGATTTCCCTCAGAGATCAAATTGATCTCATCAGCATTCTTTAGTATGTCTAGCTTTTCGTTTTTCCGAAATGTTGATATTTGATATTTTTGGTTTTTAAAAATCTTGACTACCTACTTGTATCGATGTCTAAAAAATCTTAAATTTTGATATTTTCGAAAATCCAAAATATACGTTTTGTGGACAATGGTACGAGGAATAAATCAACTCATATGCTTAATGGCCTAAAACCGTACAGTTTCCGCGTAAAACAACTCGTAAGAGAGATTTTCAAAATTTCAAAATTTCCTATTTTCATTTGCGTTTTGTCCAGAATCCGAAGGTGCTACGAAGATTTCCCTCAGAGATCAAATTGATCTCATCAGCATTCTTTAGTAAGTTTAGCTTTTCGTTTTTCTGAAATGTTGATATTTGATATTTTTGGTTTTTAAAAATCTTGACTACCTACTTGTATCGATGTCTAAAAAATCTTAAATTTTGATATTTTCGAAAATCCAAAATATACGTTTGGGGACAGTGGTACGAGGAATAAATCAACTCATATGCCTAATGGCCTAAAACCGTACAGTTTCCGCGTAAAACAACTCGTAAGAGAGATTTTCAAAATTTCAAAATTTCCTATTTTCATTTGCGTTTTGTCCAGAATCCGAAGGTGCTACGAAGATTTCCCTCAGAGATCAAATTGATCTCATCAGCATTCTTTAGTATGTCTAGCTTTTCGTTTTTCCGAAATGTTGATATTTGATATTTTTGGTTTTTAAAAATCTTGACTACCTACTTGTATCGATGTCTAAAAAATCTTAAATTTTGATATTTTCGAAAATCCAAAATATACGTTTTGTGGACAGTGGTACGAGGAATAAATCAACTCATATGCTTAATGGCCTAAAACCGTACAGTTTCCGCGTAAAACAACTCGTAAGAGAGATTTTCAAAATTTCAAAATTTCCTATTTTCATTTGCGTTTTGTCCAGAATCCGAAGGTGCTACGAAGATTTCCCTCAGAGATCAAATTGATCTCATCAGCATTCTTAAGTAAGTCTAGCTTTTCGTTTTTCCGAAATGTTGATATTTGATATTTTTGGTTTTTAAAAATCTTGACTACTTGTATCGATGTCTAAAAAATCTTAAATTTTGATATTTTCGAAAATCCAAAATATACGTTTTGTGGACAGTGGTACGAGGAATAAATCAACTCATATGCTTAATGGCCTAAAACCGTACAGTTTCCGCGTAAAACAACTCGTAAGAGAGATTTTCAAAATTTCAAAATTTCCTATTTTCATTTGCGTTTTGTCCAGAATCCGAAGGTGCTACGAAGATTTCCCTCAGAGATCAAATTGATCTCATCAGCATTCTTTAGTATGTCTAGCTTTTCGTTTTTCCGAAATGTTGATATTTGATATTTTTGGTTTTTAAAAATCTTGACTACCTACTTGTATCGATGTCTAAAAAATCTTAAATTTTGATATTTTCGAAAATCCAAAATATACGTTTTGTGGACAGTGGTACGAGGAATAAATCAACTCATATGCTTAATGGCCTAAAACCGTACAGCTTCCGCGTAAAACAACTCGTAAGAGAGATTTTCAAAATTTCGAAATTTCCAATTTTCATTTGCGTTTTGTCCAGAATCCGAAGGTGCTACGAAGATTTCCCTCAGAGATCAAATTGATCTCATCAGCATTCTTTAATAAGTCTAGCTTTTCGTTTTTCCGAAATGTTGATATTTGATATTTTTGGTTTTTAAAAATCTTGACTACTTGTATCGATGTCTAAAAAATCTTAAATTTTGATATTTTCGAAAATCCAAAATATACGTTTTGTGGACAGTGGTACGAGGAATAAATCAACTCATATGCTTAATGGCCTAAAACCGTACAGTTTCCGCGTAAAACAACTCGTAAGAGAGATTTTCAAAATTTCAACATTTCCT
Source organism: Metopolophium dirhodum (assembly GCF_019925205.1). Lineage (NCBI taxonomy): Eukaryota > Metazoa > Arthropoda > Insecta > Hemiptera > Aphididae > Metopolophium > Metopolophium dirhodum. The sequence continues at coordinate 25,269,673 of NC_083560.1, forward strand.
ATTTTCATTTGCGTTTTGTCCAGAATCCGAAGGTGCTACGAAGATTTCCCTCAGAGATCAAATTGATCTCATCAGCATTCTTTAGTAAGTCTAGCTTTTCGTTTTTCCGAAATGTTGATATTTGATATTTTTGGTTTTTAAAAATCTTGACTACTTGTATCGATGTCTAAAAAATCTTAAATTTTGATATTTTCGAAAATCCAAAATATACGTTTTGTGGACAGTGGTACGAGGAATAAATCAACTCATATGCTTAATGGCCTAAAACCGTACAGTTTCCGCGTAAAACAACTCGTAAGAGAGATTTTCAAAATTTCAAAATTTCCTATTTTCATTTGCGTTTTGTCCAGAATCCGAAGGTGCTACGAAGATTTCCCTCAGAGATCAAATTGATCTCATCAGCATTCTTTAGTAAGTCTAGCTTTTCGTTTTTCCGAAATGTTGATATTTGATATTTTTGGTTTTTAAAAATCTTGACTACCTACTTGTATCGATGTCTAAAAAATCTTAAATTTTGATATTTTCGAAAATCCTAAATATACGTTTGGGGACAGTGGTACGAGGAATAAATCAACTCATATGCTTAATGGCCTAAAACCGTACAGTTTCCGCATAAAACAACTCGTAAGAGAGATTTTCAAAATTTCAAAATTTCCTATTTTCATTTGCGTTTTGTCCAGAATCCGAAGGTGCTACGAAGATTTCCCTCAGAGATCAAATTGATCTCATCAGCATTCTTTAGTAAGTCTAGCTTTTCGTTTTTCCGAAATGTTGATATTTGATATTTTTGGTTTTTAAAAATCTTGACTACTTGTATCGATGTCTAAAAAATCTTAAATTTTGATATTTTCGAAAATCCAAAATATACGTTTTGTGGACAGTGGTACGAGGAATAAATCAACTCATATGCTTAATGGCCTAAAACCGTACAGTTTCCACGTAAAACAACTCGTAAGAGAGATTTTCAAAATTTCAAAATTTCCTATTTTCATTTGCGTTTTGTCCAGAATCCGAAGGTGCTACGAAGATTTCCCTCAGAGATCAAATTGATCTCATCAGCATTCTTTAGTAAGTCTAGCTTTTCGTTTTTCCGAAATGTTGATATTTGATATTTTTGGTTTTTAAAAATCTTGACTACTTGTATCGATGTCTAAAAAATCTTAAATTTTGATATTTTCGAAAATCCAAAATATACGTTTTGTGGACAGTGGTACGAGGAATAAATCAACTCATATGCTTAATGGCCTAAAACCGTACAGTTTCCGCGTAAAACAACTCGTAAGAGAGATTTTCAAAATTTCAAAATTTCCTATTTTCATTTGCGTTTTGTCCAGAATCCGAAGGTGCTACGAAGATTTCCCTCAGAGATCAAATTGATCTCATCAGCATTCTTTAGTATGTCTAGCTTTTCGTTTTTCCGAAATGTTGATATTTGATATTTTTGGTTTTTAAAAATCTTGACTACCTACTTGTATCGATGTCTAAAAAATCTTAAATTTTGATATTTTCGAAAATCCAAAATATACGTTTTGTGGACAGTGGTACGAGGAATAAATCAACTCATATGCTTAATGGCCTAAAACCGTACAGTTTCCGCGTAAAACAACTCGTAAGAGAGATTTTCAAAATTTCAAAATTTCCTATTTTCATTTGCGTTTTGTCCAGAATCCGAAGGTGCTACGAAGATTTCCCTCAGAGATCAAATTGATCTCATCAGCATTCTTTAGTATGTCTGGCTTTTCGTTTTTCCGAAATGTTGATATTTGATATTTTTGGTTTTTAAAAATCTTGACTACTTGTATCGATGTCTAAAAAATCTTAAATTTTGATATTTTCGAAAATCCAAAATATACGTTTTGTGGACAGTGGTACGAGGAATAAATCAAATCATATGCTTAATGGCCTAAAACCGTACAGTTTCCGCGTAAAACAACTCGTAAGAGAGATTTTCAAAATTTTAAAATTTCCTATTTCATTTGCGTTTTGTCCAGAATCCGAAGGTGCTACGAAGATTTCCCTCAGAGATCAAATTGATCTCATCAGCATTCTTTAGTATGTCTAGCTTTTCGTTTTTCCGAAATGTTGATATTTGATATTTTTGGTTTTTAAAAATCTTGACTACCTACTTGTATCGATGTCTAAAAAATCTTAAATTTTGATATTTTCGAAAATCCAAAATATACGTTTTGTGGACAATGGTACGAGGAATAAATCAACTCATATGCTTAATGGCCTAAAACCGTACAGTTTCCGCGTAAAACAACTCGTAAGAGAGATTTTCAAAATTTCAAAATTTCCTATTTTCATTTGCGTTTTGTCCAGAATCCGAAGGTGCTACGAAGATTTCCCTCAGAGATCAAATTGATCTCATCAGCATTCTTTAGTAAGTCTAGCTTTTCGTTTTTCCGAAATGTTGATATTTGATATTTTTGGTTTTTAAAAATCTTGACTACCTACTTGTATCGATGTCTAAAAAATCTTAAATTTTGATATTTTCGAAAATCCAAAATATACGTTTGGGGACAGTGGTACGAGGAATAAATCAACTCATATGCCTAATGGCCTAAAACCGTACAGTTTCCGCGTAAAACAACTCGTAAGAGAGATTTTCAAAATTTCAAAATTTCCTATTTTCATTTGCGTTTTGTCCAGAATCCGAAGGTGCTACGAAGATTTCCCTCAGAGATCAAATTGATCTCATCAGCATTCTTTAGTATGTCTAGCTTTTCGTTTTTCCGAAATGTTGATATTTGATATTTTTGGTTTTTAAAAATCTTGACTACCTACTTGTATCGATGTCTAAAAAATCTTAAATTTTGATATTTTCGAAAATCCAAAATATACGTTTTGTGGACAGTGGTACGAGGAATAAATCAACTCATATGCTTAATGGCCTAAAACCGTACAGTTTCCGCGTAAAACAACTCGTAAGAGAGATTTTCAAAATTTCAAAATTTCCTATTTTCATTTGCGTTTTGTCCAGAATCCGAAGGTGCTACGAAGATTTCCCTCAGAGATCAAATTGATCTCATCAGCATTCTTTAGTAAGTCTAGCTTTTCGTTTTTCCGAAATGTTGATATTTGATATTTTTGGTTTTTAAAAATCTTGACTACTTGTATCGATGTCTAAAAAATCTTAAATTTTGATATTTTCGAAAATCCAAAATATACGTTTTGTGGACAGTGGTACGAGGAATAAATCAACTCATATGCTTAATGGCCTAAAACCGTACAGTTTCCGCGTAAAACAACTCGTAAGAGAGATTTTCAAAATTTCAAAATTTCCTATTTTCATTTGCGTTTTGTCCAGAATCCGAAGGTGCTACGAAGATTTCCCTCAGAGATCAAATTGATCTCATCAGCATTCTTTAGTATGTCTAGCTTTTCGTTTTTCCGAAATGTTGATATTTGATATTTTTGGTTTTTAAAAATCTTGACTACCTACTTGTATCGATGTCTAAAAAATCTTAAATTTTGATATTTTCGAAAATCCAAAATATACGTTTTGTGGACAGTGGTACGAGGAATAAATCAACTCATATGCTTAATGGCCTAAAACCGTACAGCTTCCGCGTAAAACAACTCGTAAGAGAGATTTTCAAAATTTCGAAATTTCCAATTTTCATTTGCGTTTTGTCCAGAATCCGAAGGTGCTACGAAGATTTCCCTCAGAGATCAAATTGATCTCATCAGCATTCTTTAATAAGTCTAGCTTTTCGTTTTTCCGAAATGTTGATATTTGATATTTTTGGTTTTTAAAAATCTTGACTACTTGTATCGATGTCTAAAAAATCTTAAATTTTGATATTTTCGAAAATCCAAAATATACGTTTTGTGGACAGTGGTACGAGGAATAAATCAACTCATATGCTTAATGGCCTAAAACCGTACAGTTTCCGCGTAAAACAACTCGTAAGAGAGATTTTCAAAATTTCAACATTTCCTATTTTCATTTGCGTTTTGTCCAGAATCCGAAGGTGCTACGAAGATTTCCCTCAGAGATCAAATTGATCTCATCAGCATTCTTTAGTATGTCTAGCTTTTCGTTTTTCCGAAATGTTGATATTTGATATTTTTGGTTTTTAAAAATCTTGACTACCTACTTGTATCGATGTCTAAAAAATCTTAAATTTTGATATTTTCGAAAATCCAAAATATACGTTTTGTGGACAGTGGTACGAGGAATAAATCAACTCATATGCTTAATGGCCTAAAACCGTACAGCTTCCGCGTAAAACAACTCGTAAGAGAGATTTTCAAAATTTCGAAATTTCCAATTTTCATTTGCGTTTTGTCCAGAATCCGAAGGTGCTACGAAGATTTCCCTCAGAGATCAAATTGATCTCATCAGCATTCTTTAATAAGTCTAGCTTTTCGTTTTTCCGAAATGTTGATATTTGATATTTTTGGTTTTTAAAAATCTTGACTACTTGTATCGATGTCTAAAAAATCTTAAATTTTGATATTTTCGAAAATCCAAAATATACGTTTTGTGGACAGTGGTACGAGGAATAAATCAACTCATATGCTTAATGGCCTAAAACCGTACAGTTTCCGCGTAAAACAACTCGTAAGAGAGATTTTCAAAATTTCAACATTTCCTATTTTCATTTGCGTTTTGTCCAGAATCCGAAGGTGCTACGAAGATTTCCCTCAGAGATCAAATTGATCTCATCAGCATTCTTTAGTAAGTCTAGCTTTTCGTTTTTCCGAAATGTTGATATTTGATATTTTTGGTTTTTAAAAATCTTGACTACTTGTATCGATGTCTAAAAAATCTTAAATTTTGATATTTTCGAAAATCCAAAATATACGTTTTGTGGACAGTGGTACGAGGAATAAATCAACTCATATGCTTAATGGCCTAAAACCGTACAGTTTCCGCGTAAAACAACTCGTAAGAGAGATTTTCAAAATTTCAAAATTTCCTATTTTCATTTGCGTTTTGTCCAGAATCCGAAGGTGCTACGAAGATTTCCCTCAGAGATCAAATTGATCTCATCAGCATTCTTTAGTAAGTCTAGCTTTTCGTTTTTCCGAAATGTTGATATTTGATATTTTTGGTTTTTAAAAATCTTGACTACCTACTTGTATCGATGTCTAAAAAATCTTAAATTTTGATATTTTCGAAAATCCAAAATATACGTTTGGGGACAGTGGTACGAGGAATAAATCAACTCATATGCTTAATGGCCTAAAACCGTACAGTTTCCGCATAAAACAACTCGTAAGAGAGATTTTCAAAATTTCAAAATTTCCTATTTTCATTTGCGTTTTGTCCAGAATCCGAAGGTGCTACGAAGATTTCCCTCAGAGATCAAATTGATCTCATCAGCATTCTTTAGTATGTCTAGCTTTTCGTTTTTCCGAAATGTTGATATTTGATATTTTTGGTTTTTAAAAATCTTGACTACCTACTTGTATCGATGTCTAAAAAATCTTAAATTTTGATATTTTCGAAAATCCAAAATATACGTTTTGTGGACAGTGGTACGAGGAATAAATCAACTCATATGCTTAATGGCCTAAAACCGTACAGTTTCCGCGTAAAACAACTCGTAAGAGAGATTTTCAAAATTTCAAAATTTCCTATTTTCATTTGCGTTTTGTCCAGAATCCGAAGGTGCTACGAAGATTTCCTTCAGAGATCAAATTGATCTCATCAGCATTCTTTAGTATGTCTAGCTTTTCGTTTTTCCGAAATGTTGATATTTGATATTTTTGGTTTTTAAAAATCTTGACTACCTACTTGTATCGATGTCTAAAAAATCTTAAATTTTGATATTTTCGAAAATCCAAAATATACGTTTGGGGACAGTGGTACGAGGAATAAATCAACTCATATGCTTAATGGCCTAAAACCGTACAGTTTCCGCGTAAAACAACTCGTAAGAGAGATTTTCAAAATTTCAAAATTTCCTATTTTCATTTGCGTTTTGTCCAGAATCCGAAGGTGCTACGAAGATTTCCCTCAGAGATCAAATTGATCTCATCAGCATTCTTTAGTATGTCTAGCTTTTCGTTTTTCCGAAATGTTGATATTTGATATTTTTGGTTTTTAAAAATCTTGACTACCTACTTGCATCGATGTCTAAAAAATCTTAAATTTTGATATTTTCGAAAATCCAAAATATACGTTTTGTGGACAGTGGTACGAGGAATAAATCAACTCATATGCTTAATGGCCTAAAACCGTACAGTTTCCGCGTAAAACAACTCGTAAGAGAGATTTTCAAAATTTCAAAATTTCCTATTTTCATTTGCGTTTTGTCCAGAATCCGAAGGTGCTACGAAGATTTCCCTCAGAGATCAAATTGATCTCATCAGCATTCTTTAGTAAGTCTAGCTTTTCGTTTTTCCGAAATGTTGATATTTGATATTTTTGGTTTTTAAAAATCTTGACTACTTGTATCGATGTCTAAAAAATCTTAAATTTTGATATTTTCGAAAATCCAAAATATACGTTTTGTGGACAGTGGTACGAGGAATAAATCAACTCATATGCTTAATGGCCTAAAACCGTACAGTTTCCGCGTAAAACAACTCGTAAGAGAGATTTTCAAAATTTCAAAATTTCCTATTTTCATTTGCGTTTTGTCCAGAATCCGAAGGTGCTACGAAGATTTCCCTCAGAGATCAAATTGATCTCATCAACATTCTTTAGTAAGTCTAGCTTTTCGTTTTTCCGAAATGTTGATATTTGATATTTTTGGTTTTTAAAAATCTTGACTACTTGTATCGATGTCTAAAAAATCTTAAATTTTGATATTTTCGAAAATCCAAAATATACGTTTTGTGGACAGTGGTACGAGGAATAAATCAACTCATATGCTTAATGGCCTAAAACCGTACAGTTTCCGCGTAAAACAACTCGTAAGAGAGATTTTCAAAATTTTAAAATTTCCTATTTTCATTTGCGTTTTGTCCAGAATCCGAAGGTGCTACGAAGATTTCCCTCAGAGATCAAATTGATCTCATCAGCATTCTTTAGTATGTCTAGCTTTTCGTTTTTCCGAAATGTTGATATTTGATATTTTTGGTTTTTAAAAATCTTGACTACCTACTTGTATCGATGTCTAAAAAATCTTAAATTTTGATATTTTCGAAAATCCAAAATATACGTTTTGTGGACAGTGGTACGAGGAATAAATCAACTCATATGCTTAATGGCCTAAAACCGTACAGTTTCCGCGTAAAACAACTCGTAAGAGAGATTTTCAAAATTTCAAAATTTCCTATTTTCATTTGCGTTTTGTCCAGAATCCGAAGGTGCTACGAAGATTTCCCTCAGAGATCAAATTGATCTCATCAGCATTCTTTAGTAAGTCTAGCTTTTCGTTTTTCCGAAATGTTGATATTTGATATTTTTGGTTTTTAAAAATCTTGACTACTTGTATCGATGTCTAAAAAATCTTAAATTTTGATATTTTCGAAAATCCAAAATATACGTTTTGTGGACAGTGGTACGAGGAATAAATCAACTCATATGCTTAATGGCCTAAAACCGTACAGTTTCCGCGTAAAACAACTCGTAAGAGAGATTTTCAAAATTTCAAAATTTCCTATTTTCATTTGCGTTTTGTCCAGAATCCGAAGGTGCTACGAAGATTTCCCTCAGAGATCAAATTGATCTCATCAGCATTCTTTAGTAAGTCTAGCTTTTCGTTTTTCCGAAATGTTGATATTTGATATTTTTGGTTTTTAAAAATCTTGACTACTTGTATCGATGTCTAAAAAATCTTAAATTTTGATATTTTCGAAAATCCAAAATATACGTTTTGTGGACAGTGGTACGAGGAATAAATCAACTCATATGCTTAATGGCCTAAAACCGTACAGTTTCCGCGTAAAACAACTCGTAAGAGAGATTTTCAAAATTTCAAAATTTCCTATTTTCATTTGCGTTTTGTCCAGAATCCGAAGGTGCTACGAAGATTTCCCTCAGAGATCAAATTGATCTCATCAGCATTCTTTAGTATGTCTAGCTTTTCGTTTTTCCGAAATGTTGATATTTGATATTTTTGGTTTTTAAAAATCTTGACTACTTGTATCGATGTCTAAAAAATCTTAAATTTTGATATTTTCGAAAATCCAAAATATACGTTTTGTGGACAGTGGTACGAGGAATAAATCAACTCATATGCTTAATGGCCTAAAACCGTACAGTTTCCGCGTAAAACAACTCGTAAGAGAGATTTTCAAAATTTTAAAATTTCCTATTTCATTTGCGTTTTGTCCAGAATCCGAAGGTGCTACGAAGATTTCCCTCAGAGATCAAATTGATCTCATCAGCATTCTTTAGTATGTCTAGCTTTTCGTTTTTCCGAAATGTTGATATTTGATATTTTTGGTTTTTAAAAATCTTGACTACCTACTTGTATCGATGTCTAAAAAATCTTAAATTTTGATATTTTCGAAAATCCAAAATATACATTTTGTGGACAATGGTACGAGGAATAAATCAACTCATATGCTTAATGGCCTAAAACCGTACAGTTTCCGCGTAAAACAACTCGTAAGAGAGATTTTCAAAATTTCAAAATTTCCTATTTTCATTTGCGTTTTGTCCAGAATCCGAAGGTGCTACGAAGATTTCCCTCAGAGATCAAATTGATCTCATCAGCATTCTTTAGTAAGTCTAGCTTTTCGTTTTTCCGAAATGTTGATATTTGATATTTTTGGTTTTTAAAAATCTTGACTACCTACTTGTATCGATGTCTAAAAAATCTTAAATTTTGATATTTTCGAAAATCCAAAATATACGTTTGGGGACAGTGGTACGAGGAATAAATCAACTCATATGCCTAATGGCCTAAAACCGTACAGTTTCCGCGTAAAACAACTCGTAAGAGAGATTTTCAAAATTTCAAAATTTCCTATTTTCATTTGCGTTTTGTCCAGAATCCGAAGGTGCTACGAAGATTTCCCTCAGAGATCAAATTGATCTCATCAGCATTCTTTAGTATGTCTAGCTTTTCGTTTTTCCGAAATGTTGATATTTGATATTTTTGGTTTTTAAAAATCTTGACTACCTACTTGTATCGATGTCTAAAAAATCTTAAATTTTGATATTTTCGAAAATCCAAAATATACGTTTTGTGGACAGTGGTACGAGGAATAAATCAACTCATATGCTTAATGGCCTAAAACCGTACAGTTTCCGCGTAAAACAACTCGTAAGAGAGATTTTCAAAATTTCAAAATTTCCTATTTTCATTTGCGTTTTGTCCAGAATCCGAAGGTGCTACGAAGATTTCCCTCAGAGATCAAATTGATCTCATCAGCATTCTTTAGTAAGTCTAGCTTTTCGTTTTTCCGAAATGTTGATATTTGATATTTTTGGTTTTTAAAAATCTTGACTACTTGTATCGATGTCTAAAAAATCTTAAATTTTGATATTTTCGAAAATCCAAAATATACGTTTTGTGGACAGTGGTACGAGGAATAAATCAACTCATATGCTTAATGGCCTAAAACCGTACAGTTTCCGCGTAAAACAACTCGTAAGAGAGATTTTCAAAATTTCAAAATTTCCTATTTTCATTTGCGTTTTGTCCAGAATCCGAAGGTGCTACGAAGATTTCCCTCAGAGATCAAATTGATCTCATCAGCATTCTTTAGTAAGTCTAGCTTTTCGTTTTTCCGAAATGTTGATATTTGATATTTTTGGTTTTTAAAAATCTTGACTACTTGTATCGATGTCTAAAAAATCTTAAATTTTGATATTTTCGAAAATCCAAAATATACGTTTTGTGGACAGTGGTACGAGGAATAAATCAACTCATATGCTTAATGGCCTAAAACCGTACAGTTTCCGCGTAAAACAACTCGTAAGAGAGATTTTCAAAATTTCAAAATTTCCTATTTTCATTTGCGTTTTGTCCAGAATCCGAAGGTGCTACGAAGATTTCCCTCAGAGATCAAATTGATCTCATCAGCATTCTTTAGTATGTCTAGCTTTTCGTTTTTCCGAAATGTTGATATTTGATATTTTTGGTTTTTAAAAATCTTGACTACCTACTTGTATCGATGTCTAAAAAATCTTAAATTTTGATATTTTCGAAAATCCAAAATATACGTTTTGTGGACAGTGGTACGAGGAATAAATCAACTCATATGCTTAATGGCCTAAAACCGTACAGTTTCCGCGTAAAACAACTCGTAAGAGAGATTTTCAAAATTTCAAAATTTCCTATTTTCATTTGCGTTTTGTCCAGAATCCGAAGGTGCTACGAAGATTTCCCTCAGAGATCAAATTGATCTCATCAGCATTCTTTAGTATGTCTAGCTTTTCGTTTTTCCGAAATGTTGATATTTGATATTTTTGGTTTTTAAAAATCTTGACTACTTGTATCGATGTCTAAAAAATCTTAAATTTTGATATTTTCGAAAATCCAAAATATACGTTTTGTGGACAGTGGTACGAGGAATAAATCAAATCATATGCTTAATGGCCTAAAACCGTACAGTTTCCGCGTAAAACAACTCGTAAGAGAGATTTTCAAAATTTTAAAATTTCCTATTTCATTTGCGTTTTGTCCAGAATCCGAAGGTGCTACGAAGATTTCCCTCAGAGATCAAATTGATCTCATCAGCATTCTTTAGTATGTCTAGCTTTTCGTTTTTCCGAAATGTTGATATTTGATATTTTTGGTTTTTAAAAATCTTGACTACCTACTTGTATCGATGTCTAAAAAATCTTAAATTTTGATATTTTCGAAAATCCAAAATATACGTTTTGTGGACAATGGTACGAGGAATAAATCAACTCATATGCTTAATGGCCTAAAACCGTACAGTTTCCGCGTAAAACAACTCGTAAGAGAGATTTTCAAAATTTCAAAATTTCCTATTTTCATTTGCGTTTTGTCCAGAATCCGAAGGTGCTACGAAGATTTCCCTCAGAGATCAAATTGATCTCATCAGCATTCTTTAGTAAGTCTAGCTTTTCGTTTTTCCGAAATGTTGATATTTGATATTTTTGGTTTTTAAAAATCTTGACTACCTACTTGTATCGATGTCTAAAAAATCTTAAATTTTGATATTTTCGAAAATCCAAAATATACGTTTGGGGACAGTGGTACGAGGAATAAATCAACTTATATGCCTAATGGCCTAAAACCGTACAGTTTCCGCGTAAAACAACTCGTAAGAGAGATTTTCAAAATTTCAGAATTTCCTATTTTCATTTGCGTTTTGTCCAGAATCCGAAGGTGCTACGAAGATTTCCCTCAGAGATCAAATTGATCTCATCAGCATTCTTTAGTATGTCTAGCTTTTCGTTTTTCCGAAATGTTGATATTTGATATTTTTGGTTTTTAAAAATCTTGACTACCTACTTGTATCGATGTCTAAAAAATCTTAAATTTTGATATTTTCGAAAATCCAAAATATACGTTTTGTGGACAGTGGTACGAGGAATAAATCAACTCATATGCTTAATGGCCTAAAACCGTACAGTTTCCGCGTAAAACAACTCGTAAGAGAGATTTTCAAAATTTCAAAATTTCCTATTTTCATTTGCGTTTTGTCCAGAATCCGAAGGTGCTACGAAGATTTCCCTCAGAGATCAAATTGATCTCATCAGCATTCTTTAGTAAGTCTAGCTTTTCGTTTTTCCGAAATGTTGATATTTGATATTTTTGGTTTTTAAAAATCTTGACTACTTGTATCGATGTCTAAAAAATCTTAAATTTTGATATTTTCGAAAATCCAAAATATACGTTTTGTGGACAGTGGTACGAGGAATAAATCAACTCATATGCTTAATGGCCTAAAACCGTACAGTTTCCGCGTAAAACAACTCGTAAGAGAGATTTTCAAAATTTCAAAATTTCCTATTTTCATTTGCGTTTTGTCCAGAATCCGAAGGTGCTACGAAGATTTCCCTCAGAGATCAAATTGATCTCATCAGCATTCTTTAGTATGTCTAGCTTTTCGTTTTTCCGAAATGTTGATATTTGATATTTTTGGTTTTTAAAAATCTTGACTACCTACTTGTATCGATGTCTAAAAAATCTTAAATTTTGATATTTTCGAAAATCCAAAATATACGTTTTGTGGACAGTGGTACGAGGAATAAATCAACTCATATGCTTAATGGCCTAAAACCGTACAGTTTCCGCGTAAAACAACTCGTAAGAGAGATTTTCAAAATTTCAAAATTTCCTATTTTCATTTGCGTTTTGTCCAGAATCCGAAGGTGCTACGAAGATTTCCTTCAGAGATCAAATTGATCTCATCAGCATTCTTTAGTATGTCTAGCTTTTCGTTTTTCCGAAATGTTGATATTTGATATTTTTGGTTTTTAAAAATCTTGACTACCTACTTGTATCGATGTCTAAAAAATCTTAAATTTTGATATTTTCGAAAATCCAAAATATACGTTTGGGGACAGTGGTACGAGGAATAAATCAACTCATATGCTTAATGGCCTAAAACCGTACAGTTTCCGCGTAAAACAACTCGTAAGAGAGATTTTCAAAATTTCAAAATTTCCTATTTTCATTTGCGTTTTGTCCAGAATCCGAAGGTGCTACGAAGATTTCCTTCAGAGATCAAATTGATCTCATCAGCATTCTTTAGTATGTCTAGCTTTTCGTTTTTCCGAAATGTTGATATTTGATATTTTTGGTTTTTAAAAATCTTGACTACCTACTTGTATCGATGTCTAAAAAATCTTAAATTTTGATATTTTCGAAAATCCAAAATATACGTTTTGTGGACAGTGGTACGAGGAATAAATCAACTCCTATGCTTAATGGCCTAAAACCGTACAGTTTCCGCGTAAAACAACTCGTAAGAGAGATTTTCAAAATTTCAAAATTTCCTATTTTCATTTGCGTTTTGTCCAGAATCCGAAGGTGCTACGAAGATTTCCCTCAGAGATCAAATTGATCTCATCAGCATTCTTTAGTATGTCTAGCTTTTCATTTTTCCGAAATGTTGATATTTGATATTTTTGGTTTTTAAAAATCTTGACTACCTACTTGTATCGATGTCTAAAAAATCTTAAATTTTGATATTTTCGAAAATCCAAAATATACGTTTTGTGGACAGTGGTACGAAGAATAAATCAACTCATATGCTTAATGGCCTAAAACCGTACAGTTTCCGCGTAAAACAACTCGTAAGAGAGATTTTCAAAATTTCAAAATTTCCTATTTTCATTTGCGTTTTGTCCAGAATCCGAAGGTGCTACGAAGATTTCCCTCAGAGATCAAATTGATCTCATCAGCATTCTTTAGTAAGTCTAGCTTTTCGTTTTTCCGAAATGTTGATATTTGATATTTTTGGTTTTTAAAAATCTTGACTACCTACTTGTATCGATGTCTAAAAAATCTTAAATTTTGATATTTTCGAAAATCCAAAATATACGTTTTGTGGACAGTGGTACGAGGAATAAATCAACTCATATGCTTAATGGCCTAAAACCGTACAGTTTCCGCGTAAAACAACTCGTAAGAGAGATTTTCAAAATTTCAAAATTTCCTATTTTCATTTGCGTTTTGTCCAGAATCCGAAGGTGCTACGAAGATTTCCTTCAGAGATCAAATTGATCTCATCAGCATTCTTTAGTATGTCTAGCTTTTCGTTTTTCCGAAATGTTGATATTTGATATTTTTGGTTTTTAAAAATCTTGACTACCTACTTGTATCGATGTCTAAAAAATCTTAAATTTTGATATTTTCGAAAATCCAAAATATACGTTTGGGGACAGTGGTACGAGGAATAAATCAACTCATATGCTTAATGGCCTAAAACCGTACAGTTTCCGCGTAAAACAACTCGTAAGAGAGATTTTCAAAATTTCAAAATTTCCTATTTTCATTTGCGTTTTGTCCAGAATCCGAAGGTGCTACGAAGATTTCCTTCAGAGATCAAATTGATCTCATCAGCATTCTTTAGTATGTCTAGCTTTTCGTTTTTCCGAAATGTTGATATTTGATATTTTTGGTTTTTAAAAATCTTGACTACCTACTTGTATCGATGTCTAAAAAATCTTAAATTTTGATATTTTCGAAAATCCAAAATATACGTTTTGTGGACAGTGGTACGAGGAATAAATCAACTCCTATGCTTAATGGCCTAAAACCGTACAGTTTCCGCGTAAAACAACTCGTAAGAGAGATTTTCAAAATTTCAAAATTTCCTATTTTCATTTGCGTTTTGTCCAGAATCCGAAGGTGCTACGAAGATTTCCCTCAGAGATCAAATTGATCTCATCAGCATTCTTTAGTATGTCTAGCTTTTCATTTTTCCGAAATGTTGATATTTGATATTTTTGGTTTTTAAAAATCTTGACTACCTACTTGTATCGATGTCTAAAAAATCTTAAATTTTGATATTTTCGAAAATCCAAAATATACGTTTTGTGGACAGTGGTACGAAGAATAAATCAACTCATATGCTTAATGGCCTAAAACCGTACAGTTTCCGCGTAAAACAACTCGTAAGAGAGATTTTCAAAATTTCAAAATTTCCTATTTTCATTTGCGTTTTGTCCAGAATCCGAAGGTGCTACGAAGATTTCCCTCAGAGATCAAATTGATCTCATCAGCATTCTTTAGTAAGTCTAGCTTTTCGTTTTTCCGAAATGTTGATATTTGATATTTTTGGTTTTTAAAAATCTTGACTACCTACTTGTATCGATGTCTAAAAAATCTTAAATTTTGATATTTTCGAAAATCCAAAATATACGTTTTGTGGACAGTGGTACGAGGAATAAATCAACTCATATGCTTAATGGCCTAAAACCGTACAGTTTCCGCGTAAAACAACTCGTAAGAGAGATTTTCAAAATTTCAAAATTTCCTATTTTCATTTGCGTTTTGTCCAGAATCCGAAGGTGCTACGAAGATTTCCTTCAGAGATCAAATTGATCTCATCAGCATTCTTTAGTATGTCTAGCTTTTCGTTTTTCCGAAATGTTGATATTTGATATTTTTGGTTTTTAAAAATCTTGACTACCTACTTGTATCGATGTCTAAAAAATCTTAAATTTTGATATTTTCGAAAATCCAAAATATACGTTTGGGGACAGTGGTACGAGGAATAAATCAACTCATATGCTTAATGGCCTAAAACCGTACAGTTTCCGCGTAAAACAACTCGTAAGAGAGATTTTCAAAATTTCAAAATTTCCTATTTTCATTTGCGTTTTGTCCAGAATCCGAAGGTGCTACGAAGATTTCCCTCAGAGATCAAATTGATCTCATCAGCATTCTTTAGTATGTCTAGCTTTTCGTTTTTCCGAAATGTTGATATTTGATATTTTTGGTTTTTAAAAATCTTGACTACCTACTTGCATCGATGTCTAAAAAATCTTAAATTTTGATATTTTCGAAAATCCAAAATATACGTTTTGTGGACAGTGGTACGAGGAATAAATCAACTCATATGCTTAATGGCCTAAAACCGTACAGTTTCCGCGTAAAACAACTCGTAAGAGAGATTTTCAAAATTTCAAAATTTCCTATTTTCATTTGCGTTTTGTCCAGAATCCGAAGGTGCTACGAAGATTTCCCTCAGAGATCAAATTGATCTCATCAGCATTCTTTAGTAAGTCTATCTTTTCGTTTTTCCGAAATGTTGATATTTGATATTTTTGGTTTTTAAAAATCTTGACTACTTGTATCGATGTCTAAAAAATCTTAAATTTTGATATTTTCGAAAATCCAAATATATACGTTTTGTGGACAGTGGTACGAGGAATAAATCAACTCATATGCTTAATGGCCTAAAACCGTACAGTTTCCGCGTAAAACAACCCGTAAGAGAGATTTTCAAAATTTCAAAATTTCCTATTTTCATTTGCGTTTTGTCCAGAATCCGAAGGTGCTACGAAGATTTCCCTCAGAGATCAAATTGATCTCATCAGCATTCTTTAGTAAGTCTAGCTTTTCGTTTTTCCGAAATGTTGATATTTGATATTTTTGGTTTTTAAAAATCTTGACTACCTACTTGTATCGATGTCTAAAAAATCTTAAATTTTGATATTTTCGAAAATCCAAAATATACGTTTGGGGACAGTGGTACGAGGAATAAATCAACTCATATGCTTAATGGCCTAAAACCGTACAGTTTCCGCGTAAAACAACTCGTAAGAGAGATTTTCAAAATTTCAAAATTTCCTATTTTCATTTGCGTTTTGTCCAGAATCCGAAGGTGCTACGAAGATTTCCCTCAGAGATCAAATTGATCTCATCAACATTCTTTAGTAAGTCTAGCTTTTCGTTTTTCCGAAATGTTGATATTTGATATTTTTGGTTTTTAAAAATCTTGACTACTTGTATCGATGTCTAAAAAATCTTAAATTTTGATATTTTCGAAAATCCAAAATATACGTTTTGTGGACAGTGGTACGAGGAATAAATCAACTCATATGCTTAATGGCCTAAAACCGTACAGTTTCCGCGTAAAACAACTCGTAAGAGAGATTTTCAAAATTTCAAAATTTCCTATTTTCATTTGCGTTTTGTCCAGAATCCGAAGGTGCTACGAAGATTTCCCTCAGAGATCAAATTGATCTCATCAGCATTCTTTAGTAAGTCTATCTTTTCGTTTTTCCGAAATGTTGATATTTGATATTTTTGGTTTTTAAAAATCTTGACTACTTGTATCGATGTCTAAAAAATCTTAAATTTTGATATTTTCGAAAATCCAAATATATACGTTTTGTGGACAGTGGTACGAGGAATAAATCAACTCATATGCTTAATGGCCTAAAACCGTACAGTTTCCGCGTAAAACAACTCGTAAGAGAGATTTTCAAAATTTCAAAATTTCCTATTTTCATTTGCGTTTTGTCCAGAATCCGAAGGTGCTACGAAGATTTCCCTCAGAGATCAAATTGATCTCATCAGCATTCTTTAGTAAGTCTAGCTTTTCGTTTTTCCGAAATGTTGATATTTGATATTTTTGGTTTTTAAAAATCTTGACTACCTACTTGTATCGATGTCTAAAAAATCTTAAATTTTGATATTTTCGAAAATCCAAAATATACGTTTGGGGACAGTGGTACGAGGAATAAATCAACTCATATGCTTAATGGCCTAAAACCGTACAGTTTCCGCGTAAAACAACTCGTAAGAGAGATTTTCAAAATTTCAAAATTTCCTATTTTCATTTGCGTTTTGTCCAGAATCCGAAGGTGCTACGAAGATTTCCCTCAGAGATCAAATTGATCTCATCAACATTCTTTAGTAAGTCTAGCTTTTTGTTTTTCCGAAATGTTGATATTTGATATTTTTGGTTTTTAAAAATCTTGACTACTTGTATCGATGTCTAAAAAATCTTAAATTTTGATATTTTCGAAAATCCAAAATATACGTTTTGTGGACAGTGGTACGAGGAATAAATCAACTCATATGCTTAATGGCCTAAAACCGTACAGTTTCCGCGTAAAACAACTCGTAAGAGAGATTTTCAAAATTTCAAAATTTCCTATTTTCATTTGCGTTTTGTCCAGAATCCGAAGGTGCTACGAAGATTTCCCTCAGAGATCAAATTGATCTCATCAGCATTCTTTAGTAAGTCTAGCTTTTCGTTTTTCCGAAATGTTGATATTTGATATTTTTGGTTTTTAAAAATCTTGACTACTTGTATCGATGTCTAAAAAATCTTAAATTTTGATATTTTCGAAAATCCAAAATATACGTTTTGTGGACAGTGGTACGAGGAATAAATCAACTCATATGCTTAATGGCCTAAAACCGTACAGTTTCCGCGTAAAACAACTCGTAAGAGAGATTTTCAAAATTTCAAAATTTCCTATTTTCATTTGCGTTTTGTCCAGAATCCGAAGGTGCTACGAAGATTTCCCTCAGAGATCAAATTGATCTCATCAGCATTCTTTAGTATGTCTAGCTTTTCGTTTTTCCGAAATGTTGATATTTGATATTTTTGGTTTTTAAAAATCTTGACTACCTACTTGTATCGATGTCTAAAAAATCTTAAATTTTGATATTTTCGAAAATCCAAAATATACGTTTTGTGGACAGTGGTACGAGGAATAAATCAACTCATATGCTTAATGGCCTAAAACCGTACAGTTTCCGCGTAAAACAACTCGTAAGAGAGATTTTCAAAATTTCAAAATTTCCTATTTTCATTTGCGTTTTGTCCAGAATCCGAAGGTGCTACGAAGATTTCCCTCAGAGATCAAATTGATCTCATCAGCATTCTTTAGTATGTCTAGCTTTTCGTTTTTCCGAAATGTTGATATTTGATATTTTTGGTTTTTAAAAATCTTGACTACCTACTTGTATCGATGTCTAAAAAATCTTAAATTTTGATATTTTCGAAAATCCAAAATATACGTTTTGTGGACAGTGGTACGAGGAATAAATCAACTCATATGCTTAATGGCCTAAAACCGTACAGTTTCCGCGTAAAACAACTCGTAAGAGAGATTTTCAAAATTTCAAAATTTCCTATTTTCATTTGCGTTTTGTCCAGAATCCGAAGGTGCTACGAAGATTTCCCTCAGAGATCAAATTGATCTCATCAGCATTCTTTAGTATGTCTAGCTTTTCGTTTTTCCGAAATGTTGATATTTGATATTTTTGGTTTTTAAAAATCTTGACTACCTACTTGTATCGATGTCTAAAAAATCTTAAATTTTGATATTTTCGAAAATCCAAAATATACGTTTTGTGGACAGTGGTACGAGGAATAAATCAACTCATATGCTTAATGGCCTAAAACCGTACAGTTTCCGCGTAAAACAACTCGTAAGAGAGATTTTCAAAATTTCAAAATTTCCTATTTTCATTTGCGTTTTGTCCAGAATCCGAAGGTGCTACGAAGATTTCCCTCAGAGATCAAATTGATCTCATCAGCATTCTTTAGTAAGTCTAGCTTTTCGTTTTTCCGAAATGTTGATATTTGATATTTTTGGTTTTTAAAAATCTTGACTACTTGTATCGATGTCTAAAAAATCTTAAATTTTGATATTTTCGAAAATCCAAAATATACGTTTTGTGGACAGTGGTACGAGGAATAAATCAACTCATATGCTTAATGGCCTAAAACCGTACAGTTTCCGCGTAAAACAACTCGTAAGAGAGATTTTCAAAATTTCAAAATTTCCTATTTTCATTTGCGTTTTGTCCAGAATCCGAAGGTGCTACGAAGATTTCCCTCAGAGATCAAATTGATCTCATCAGCATTCTTTAGTATGTCTAGCTTTTCGTTTTTCCGAAATGTTGATATTTGATATTTTTGGTTTTTAAAAATCTTGACTACCTACTTGTATCGATGTCTAAAAAATCTTAAATTTTGATATTTTCGAAAATCCAAAATGTACGTTTTGTGGACAGTGGTACGAGGAATAAATCAACTCATATGCTTAATGGCCTAAAACCGTACAGCTTCCGCGTAAAACAACTCGTAAGAGAGATTTTCAAAATTTCAAAATTTCCTATTTTCATTTGCGTTTTGTCCAGAATCCGAAGGTGCTACGAAGATTTCCCTCAGAGATCAAATTGATCTCATCAGCATTCTTTAGTATGTCTAGCTTTTCGTTTTTCCGAAATGTTGATATTTGATATTTTTGGTTTTTAAAAATCTTGACTACCTACTTGTATCGATGTCTAAAAAATCTTAAATTTTGATATTTTCGAAAATCCAAAATATACGTTTTGTGGACAGTGGTACGAGGAATAAATCAACTCATATGCTTAATGGCCTAAAACCGTACAGTTTCCGCGTAAAACAACTCGTAAGAGAGATTTTCAAAATTTCAAAATTTCCTATTTTCATTTGCGTTTTGTCCAGAATCCGAAGGTGCTACGAAATTTCCCTCAGAGATCAAATTGATCTCATCAGCATTCTTTAGTATGTCTAGCTTTTCGTTTTTCCGAAATGTTGATATTTGATATTTTTGGTTTTTAAAAATCTTGACTACCTACTTGTATCGATGTCTAAAAAATCTTAAATTTTGATATTTTCGAAAATCCAAAATATACGTTTTGTGGACAGTGGTACGAGGAATAAATCAACTCATATGCTTAATGGCCTAAAACCGTACAGTTTCCGCGTAAAACAACTCGTAAGAGAGATTTTCAAAATTTCAAAATTTCCTATTTTCATTTGCGTTTTGTCCAGAATCCGAAGGTGCTACGAAGATTTCCCTCAGAGATCAAATTGATCTCATCAGCATTCTTTAGTAAGTCTAGCTTTTCGTTTTTCCGAAATGTTGATATTTGATATTTTTGGTTTTTAAAAATCTTGACTACTTGTATCGATGTCTAAAAAATCTTAAATTTTGATATTTTCGAAAATCCAAAATATACGTTTTGTGGACAGTGGTACGAGGAATAAATCAACTCATATGCTTAATGGCCTAAAACCGTACAGTTTCCGCGTAAAACAACTCGTAAGAGAGATTTTCAAAATTTCAAAATTTCCTATTTTCATTTGCGTTTTGTCCAGAATCCGAAGGTGCTACGAAGATTTCCCTCAGAGATCAAATTGATCTCATCAGCATTCTTTAGTAAGTCTAGCTTTTCGTTTTTCCGAAATGTTGATATTTGATATTTTTGGTTTTTAAAAATCTTGACTACTTGTATCGATGTCTAAAAAATCTTAAATTTTGATATTTTCGAAAATCCAAAATATACGTTTTGTGGACAGTGGTACGAGGAATAAATCAACTCATATGCTTAATGGCCTAAAACCGTACAGTTTCCGCGTAAAACAACTCGTAAGAGAGATTTTCAAAATTTCAAAATTTCCTATTTTCATTTGCGTTTTGTCCAGAATCCGAAGGTGCTACGAAGATTTCCCTCAGAGATCAAATTGATCTCATCAGCATTCTTTAGTATGTCTAGCTTTTCGTTTTTCCGAAATGTTGATATTTGATATTTTTGGTTTTTAAAAATCTTGACTACCTACTTGTATCGATGTCTAAAAAATCTTAAATTTTGATATTTTCGAAAATCCAAAATGTACGTTTTGTGGACAGTGGTACGAGGAATAAATCAACTCATATGCTTAATGGCCTAAAACCGTACAGCTTCCGCGTAAAACAACTCGTAAGAGAGATTTTCAAAATTTCAAAATTTCCTATTTTCATTTGCGTTTTGTCCAGAATCCGAAGGTGCTACGAAGATTTCCCTCAGAGATCAAATTGATCTCATCAGCATTCTTTAGTATGTCTAGCTTTTCGTTTTTCCGAAATGTTGATATTTGATATTTTTGGTTTTTAAAAATCTTGACTACCTACTTGTATCGATGTCTAAAAAATCTTAAATTTTGATATTTTCGAAAATCCAAAATATACGTTTTGTGGACAGTGGTACGAGGAATAAATCAACTCATATGCTTAATGGCCTAAAACCGTACAGTTTCCGCGTAAAACAACTCGTAAGAGAGATTTTCAAAATTTCAAAATTTCCTATTTTCATTTGCGTTTTGTCCAGAATCCGAAGGTGCTACGAAGATTTCCCTCAGAGATCAAATTGATCTCATCAGCATTCTTTAGTATGTCTAGCTTTTCGTTTTTCCGAAATGTTGATATTTGATATTTTTGGTTTTTAAAAATCTTGACTACCTACTTGTATCGATGTCTAAAAAATCTTAAATTTTGATATTTTCGAAAATCCAAAATATACGTTTTGTGGACAGTGGTACGAGGAATAAATCAACTCATATGCTTAATGGCCTAAAACCGTACAGTTTCCGCGTAAAACAACTCGTAAGAGAGATTTTCAAAATTTCAAAATTTCCTATTTTCATTTGCGTTTTGTCCAGAATCCGAAGGTGCTACGAAGATTTCCCTCAGAGATCAAATTGATCTCATCAGCATTCTTTAGTATGTCTAGCTTTTCGTTTTTCCGAAATGTTGATATTTGATATTTTTGGTTTTTAAAAATCTTGACTACCTACTTGTATCGATGTCTAAAAAATCTTAAATTTTGATATTTTCGAAAATCCAAAATATACGTTTTGTGGACAGTGGTACGAGGAATAAATCAACTCATATGCTTAATGGCCTAAAACCGTACAGTTTCCGCGTAAAACAACTCGTAAGAGAGATTTTCAAAATTTCAAAATTTCCTATTTTCATTTGCGTTTTGTCCAGAATCCGAAGGTGCTACGAAGATTTCCCTCAGAGATCAAATTGATCTCATCAGCATTCTTTAGTAAGTCTAGCTTTTCGTTTTTCCGAAATGTTGATATTTGATATTTTTGGTTTTTAAAAATCTTGACTACTTGTATCGATGTCTAAAAAATCTTAAATTTTGATATTTTCGAAAATCCAAAATATACATTTTGTGGACAGTGGTACGAGGAATAAATCAACTCATATGCTTAATGGCCTAAAACCGTACAGTTTCCGCGTAAAACAACTCGTAAGAGAGATTTTCAAAATTTCAAAATTTCCTATTTTCATTTGCGTTTTGTCCAGAATCCGAAGGTGCTACGAAGATTTCCCTCAGAGATCAAATTGATCTCATCAGCATTCTTTAGTAAGTCTAGCTTTTCGTTTTTCCGAAATGTTGATATTTGATATTTTTGGTTTTTAAAAATCTTGACTACTTGTATCGATGTCTAAAAAATCTTAAATTTTGATATTTTCGAAAATCCAAAATATACGTTTTGTGGACAGTGGTACGAGGAATAAATCAACTCATATGCTTAATGGCCTAAAACCGTACAGTTTCCGCGTAAAACAACTCGTAAGAGAGATTTTCAAAATTTCAAAATTTCCTATTTTCATTTGCGTTTTGTCCAGAATCCGAAGGTGCTACGAAGATTTCCCTCAGAGATCAAATTGATCTCATCAGCATTCTTTAGTATGTCTAGCTTTTCGTTTTTCCGAAATGTTGATATTTGATATTTTTGGTTTTTAAAAATCTTGACTACCTACTTGTATCGATGTCTAAAAAATCTTAAATTTTGATATTTTCGAAAATCCAAAATGTACGTTTTGTGGACAGTGGTACGAGGAATAAATCAACTCATATGCTTAATGGCCTAAAACCGTACAGCTTCCGCGTAAAACAACTCGTAAGAGAGATTTTCAAAATTTCAAAATTTCCTATTTTCATTTGCGTTTTGTCCAGAATCCGAAGGTGCTACGAAGATTTCCCTCAGAGATCAAATTGATCTCATCAGCATTCTTTAGTATGTCTAGCTTTTCGTTTTTCCGAAATGTTGATATTTGATATTTTTGGTTTTTAAAAATCTTGACTACCTACTTGTATCGATGTCTAAAAAATCTTAAATTTTGATATTTTCGAAAATCCAAAATATACGTTTTGTGGACAGTGGTACGAGGAATAAATCAACTCATATGCTTAATGGCCTAAAACCGTACAGTTTCCGCGTAAAACAACTCGTAAGAGAGATTTTCAAAATTTCAAAATTTCCTATTTTCATTTGCGTTTTGTCCAGAATCCGAAGGTGCTACGAAGATTTCCCTCAGAGATCAAATTGATCTCATCAGCATTCTTTAGTATGTCTAGCTTTTCGTTTTTCCGAAATGTTGATATTTGATATTTTTGGTTTTTAAAAATCTTGACTACCTACTTGTATCGATGTCTAAAAAATCTTAAATTTTGATATTTTCGAAAATCCAAAATATACGTTTTGTGGACAGTGGTACGAGGAATAAATCAACTCATATGCTTAATGGCCTAAAACCGTACAGTTTCCGCGTAAAACAACTCGTAAGAGAGATTTTCAAAATTTCAAAATTTCCTATTTTCATTTGCGTTTTGTCCAGAATCCGAAGGTGCTACGAAGATTTCCCTCAGAGATCAAATTGATCTCATCAGCATTCTTTAGTATGTCTAGCTTTTCGTTTTTCCGAAATGTTGATATTTGATATTTTTGGTTTTTAAAAATCTTGACTACCTACTTGTATCGATGTCTAAAAAATCTTAAATTTTGATATTTTCGAAAATCCAAAATATACGTTTTGTGGACA
Source organism: Metopolophium dirhodum (assembly GCF_019925205.1). Classification (NCBI taxonomy): domain Eukaryota; kingdom Metazoa; phylum Arthropoda; class Insecta; order Hemiptera; family Aphididae; genus Metopolophium; species Metopolophium dirhodum. The sequence goes on from NC_083560.1 coordinate 25,293,611, forward strand.
GTGGTACGAGGAATAAATCAACTCATATGCTTAATGGCCTAAAACCGTACAGTTTCCGCGTAAAACAACTCGTAAGAGAGATTTTCAAAATTTCAAAATTTCCTATTTTCATTTGCGTTTTGTCCAGAATCCGAAGGTGCTACGAAGATTTCCCTCAGAGATCAAATTGATCTCATCAGCATTCTTTAGTAAGTCTAGCTTTTCGTTTTTCCGAAATGTTGATATTTGATATTTTTGGTTTTTAAAAATCTTGACTACTTGTATCGATGTCTAAAAAATCTTAAATTTTGATATTTTCGAAAATCCAAAATATACGTTTTGTGGACAGTGGTACGAGGAATAAATCAACTCATATGCTTAATGGCCTAAAACCGTACAGCTTCCGCGTAAAACAACTCGTAAGAGAGATTTTCAAAATTTCGAAATTTCCAATTTTCATTTGCGTTTTGTCCAGAATCCGAAGGTGCTACGAAGATTTCCCTCAGAGATCAAATTGATCTCATCAGCATTCTTTAGTAAGTCTAGCTTTTCGTTTTTCCGAAATGTTGATATTTGATATTTTTGGTTTTTAAAAATCTTGACTACTTGTATCGATGTCTAAAAAATCTTAAATTTTGATATTTTCGAAAATCCAAAATATACGTTTTGTGGACAGTGGTACGAGGAATAAATCAACTCATATGCTTAATGGCCTAAAACCGTACAGTTTCCGCGTAAAACAACTCGTAAGAGAGATTTTCAAAATTTCAAAATTTCCTATTTTCATTTGCGTTTTGTCCAGAATCCGAAGGTGCTACGAAGATTTCCCTCAGAGATCAAATTGATCTCATCAGCATTCTTTAGTATGTCTAGCTTTTCGTTTTTCCGAAATGTTGATATTTGATATTTTTGGTTTTTAAAAATCTTGACTACCTACTTGTATCGATGTCTAAAAAATCTTAAATTTTGATATTTTCGAAAATCCAAAATATACGTTTTGTGGACAGTGGTACGAGGAATAAATCAACTCATATGCTTAATGGCCTAAAACCGTACAGTTTCCGCGTAAAACAACTCGTAAGAGAGATTTTCAAAATTTCAAAATTTCCTATTTTCATTTGCGTTTTGTCCAGAATCCGAAGGTGCTACGAAGATTTCCCTCAGAGATCAAATTGATCTCATCAGCATTCTTTAGTATGTCTAGCTTTTCGTTTTTCCGAAATGTTGATATTTGATATTTTTGGTTTTTAAAAATCTTGACTACCTACTTGTATCGATGTCTAAAAAATCTTAAATTTTGATATTTTCGAAAATCCAAAATATACGTTTTGTGGACAGTGGTACGAGGAATAAATCAACTCATATGCTTAATGGCCTAAAACCGTACAGTTTCCGCGTAAAACAACTCGTAAGAGAGATTTTCAAAATTTCAAAATTTCCTATTTTCATTTGCGTTTTGTCCAGAATCCGAAGGTGCTACGAAGATTTCCCTCAGAGATCAAATTGATCTCATCAGCATTCTTTAGTAAGTCTAGCTTTTCGTTTTTCCGAAATGTTGATATTTGATATTTTTGGTTTTTAAAAATCTTGACTACTTGTATCGATGTCTAAAAAATCTTAAATTTTGATATTTTCGAAAATCCAAAATATACGTTTTGTGGACAGTGGTACGAGGAATAAATCAACTCATATGCTTAATGGCCTAAAACCGTACAGTTTCCGCGTAAAACAACTCGTAAGAGAGATTTTCAAAATTTCAAAATTTCCTATTTTCATTTGCGTTTTGTCCAGAATCCGAAGGTGCTACGAAGATTTCCCTCAGAGATCAAATTGATCTCATCAGCATTCTTTAGTAAGTCTAGCTTTTCGTTTTTCCGAAATGTTGATATTTGATATTTTTGGTTTTTAAAAATCTTGACTACCTACTTGTATCGATGTCTAAAAAATCTTAAATTTTGATATTTTCGAAAATCCAAAATATACGTTTGGGGACAGTGGTACGAGGAATAAATCAACTCATATGCTTAATGGCCTAAAACCGTACAGTTTCCGCGTAAAACAACTCGTAAGAGAGATTTTCAAAATTTCAAAATTTCCTATTTTCATTTGCGTTTTGTCCAGAATCCGAAGGTGCTACGAAGATTTCCCTCAGAGATCAAATTGATCTCATCAGCATTCTTTAGTATGTCTAGCTTTTCGTTTTTCCGAAATGTTGATATTTGATATTTTTGGTTTTTAAAAATCTTGACTACCTACTTGTATCGATGTCTAAAAAATCTTAAATTTTGATATTTTCGAAAATCCAAAATATACGTTTTGTGGACAGTGGTACGAGGAATAAATCAACTCATATGCTTAATGGCCTAAAACCGTACAGTTTCCGCGTAAAACAACTCGTAAGAGAGATTTTCAAAATTTCAAAATTTCCTATTTTCATTTGCGTTTTGTCCAGAATCCGAAGGTGCTACGAAGATTTCCCTCAGAGATCAAATTGATCTCATCAGCATTCTTTAGTAAGTCTAGCTTTTCGTTTTTCCGAAATGTTGATATTTGATATTTTTGGTTTTTAAAAATCTTGACTACTTGTATCGATGTCTAAAAAATCTTAAATTTTGATATTTTCGAAAATCCAAAATATACGTTTTGTGGACAGTGGTACGAGGAATAAATCAACTCATACGCTTAATGGCCTAAAACCGTACAGTTTCCGCGTAAAACAACTCGTAAGAGAGATTTTCAAAATTTCAAAATTTCCTATTTTCATTTGCGTTTTGTCCAGAATCCGAAGGTGCTACGAAGATTTCCCTCAAAGATCAAATTGATCTCATCAGCATTCTTTAGTATGTCTAGCTTTTCGTTTTTCCGAAATGTTGATATTTGATATTTTTGGTTTTTAAAAATCTTGACTACCTACTTGTATCGATGTCTAAAAAATCTTAAATTTTGATATTTTCGAAAATCCAAAATGTACGTTTTGTGGACAGTGGTACGAGGAATAAATCAACTCATATGCTTAATGGCCTAAAACCGTACAGCTTCCGCGTAAAACAACTCGTAAGAGAGATTTTCAAAATTTCGAAATTTCCAATTTTCATTTGCGTTTTGTCCAGAATCCGAAGGTGCTACGAAGATTTCCCTCAGAGATCAAACTGATCTCATCAGCATTCTTTAGTAAGTCTAGCTTTTCGTTTTTCCGAAATGTTGATATTTGATATTTTTGGTTTTTAAAAATCTTGACTACTTGTATCGATGTCTAAAAAATCTTAAATTTTGATATTTTCGAAAATCCAAAATATACGTTTTGTGGACAGTGGTACGAGGAATAAATCAACTCATATGCTTAATGGCCTAAAACCGTACAGCTTCCGCGTAAAACAACTCGTAAGAGAGATTTTCAAAATTTCGAAATTTCCAATTTTCATTTGCGTTTTGTCCAGAATCCGAAGGTGCTACGAAGATTTCCCTCAGAGATCAAATTGATCTCATCAGCATTCTTTAGTAAGTCTAGCTTTTCGTTTTTCCGAAATGTTGATATTTGATATTTTTGGTTTTTAAAAATCTTGACTACTTGTATCGATGTCTAAAAAATCTTAAATTTTGATATTTTCGAAAATCCAAAATATACGTTTTGTGGACAGTGGTACGAGGAATAAATCAACTCATATGCTTAATGGCCTAAAACCGTACAGCTTCCGCGTAAAACAACTCGTAAGAGAGATTTTCAAAATTTCGAAATTTCCAATTTTCATTTGCGTTTTGTCCAGAATCCGAAGGTGCTACGAAGATTTCCCTCAGAGATCAAATTGATCTCATCAGCATTCTTTAGTAAGTCTAGCTTTTCGTTTTTCCGAAATGTTGATATTTGATATTTTTGGTTTTTAAAAATCTTGACTACTTGTATCGATGTCTAAAAAATCTTAAATTTTGATATTTTCGAAAATCCAAAATATACGTTTTGTGGACAGTGGTACGAGGAATAAATCAACTCATATGCTTAATGGCCTAAAACCGTACAGTTTCCGCGTAAAACAACTCGTAAGAGAGATTTTCAAAATTTCAAAATTTCCTATTTTCATTTGCGTTTTGTCCAGAATCCGAAGGTGCTACGAAGATTTCCCTCAGAGATCAAATTGATCTCATCAGCATTCTTTAGTATGTCTAGCTTTTCGTTTTTCCGAAATGTTGATATTTGATATTTTTGGTTTTTAAAAATCTTGACTACCTACTTGTATCGATGTCTAAAAAATCTTAAATTTTGATATTTTCGAAAATCCAAAATATACGTTTTGTGGACAGTGGTACGAGGAATAAATCAACTCATATGCTTAATGGCCTAAAACCGTACAGTTTCCGCGTAAAACAACTCGTAAGAGAGATTTTCAAAATTTCAAAATTTCCTATTTTCATTTGCGTTTTGTCCAGAATCCGAAGGTGCTACGAAGATTTCCCTCAGAGATCAAATTGATCTCATCAGCATTCTTTAGTATGTCTAGCTTTTCGTTTTTCCGAAATGTTGATATTTGATATTTTTGGTTTAAAAAATCTTGACTACCTACTTGTATCGATGTCTAAAAAATCTTAAATTTTGATATTTTCGAAAATCCAAAATATACGTTTTGTGGACAGTGGTACGAGGAATAAATCAACTCATATGCTTAATGGCCTAAAACCGTACAGTTTCCGCGTAAAACAACTCGTAAGAGAGATTTTCAAAATTTCAAAATTTCCTATTTTCATTTGCGTTTTGTCCCGAATCCGAAGGTGCTACGAAGATTTCCCTCAGAGATCAAATTGATCTCATCAGCATTCTTTAGTAAGTCTAGCTTTTCGTTTTTCCGAAATGTTGATATTTGATATTTTTGGTTTTTAAAAATCTTGACTACTTGTATCGATGTCTAAAAAATCTTAAATTTTGATATTTTCGAAAATCCAAAATATACGTTTTGTGGACAGTGGTACGAGGAATAAATCAACTCATATGCTTAATGGCCTAAAACCGTACAGTTTCCGCGTAAAACAACTCGTAAGAGAGATTTTCAAAATTTCAAAATTTCCTATTTTCATTTGCGTTTTGTCCAGAATCCGAAGGTGCTACGAAGATTTCCCTCAGAGATCAAATTGATCTCATCAGCATTCTTTAGTAAGTCTAGCTTTTCGTTTTTCCGAAATGTTGATATTTGATATTTTTGGTTTTTAAAAATCTTGACTACTTGTATCGATGTCTAAAAAATCTTAAATTTTGATATTTTCGAAAATCCAAAATATACGTTTTGTGGACAGTGGTACGAGGAATAAATCAACTCATATGCTTAATGGCCTAAAACCGTACAGTTTCCGCGTAAAACAACTCGTAAGAGAGATTTTCAAAATTTCAAAATTTCCTATTTTCATTTGCGTTTTGTCCAGAATCCGAAGGTGCTACGAAGATTTCCCTCAGAGATCAAATTGATCTCATCAGCATTCTTTAGTAAGTCTAGCTTTTCGTTTTTCCGAAATGTTGATATTTGATATTTTTGGTTTTTAAAAATCTTGACTACTTGTATCGATGTCTAAAAAATCTTAAATTTTGATATTTTCGAAAATCCAAAATATACGTTTTGTGGACAGTGGTACGAGGAATAAATCAACTCATATGCTTAATGGCCTAAAACCGTACAGTTTCCGCGTAAAACAACTCGTAAGAGAGATTTTCAAAATTTCGAAATTTCCAATTTTCATTTGCGTTTTGTCCAGAATCCGAAGGTGCTACGAAGATTTCCCTCAGAGATCAAATTGATCTCATCAGCATTCTTTAGTATGTCTAGCTTTTCGTTTTTCCGAAATGTTGATATTTGATATTTTTGGTTTTTAAAAATCTTGACTACCTACTTGTATCGATGTCTAAAAAATCTTAAATTTTGATATTTTCGAAAATCCAAAATATACGTTTTGTGGACAGTGGTACGAGGAATAAATCAACTCATATGCTTAATGGCCTAAAACCGTACAGCTTCCGCGTAAAACAACTCGTAAGAGAGATTTTCAAAATTTCGAAATTTCCAATTTTCATTTGCGTTTTGTCCAGAATCCGAAGGTGCTACGAAGATTTCCCTCAGAGATCAAATTGATCTCATCAGCATTTTTTAGTAAGTCTAGCTTTTCGTTTTTCCGAAATGTTGATATTTGATATTTTTGGTTTTTAAAAATCTTGACTACTTGTATCGATGTCTAAAAAATCTTAAATTTTGATATTTTCGAAAATCCAAAATATACGTTTTGTCGACAGTGGTACGAGGAATAAATCAACTCATATGCTTAATGGCTTAAAACCGTACAGTTTCCGCGTAAAACAACTCGTAAGAGAGATTTTCAAAATTTCAAAATTTCCTATTTTCATTTGCGTTTTGTCCAGAATCCGAAGGTGCTACGAAGATTTCCCTCAGAGATCAAATTGATCTCATCAGCATTCTTTAGTAAGTCTAGCTTTTCGTTTTTCCGAAATGTTGATATTTGATATTTTTGGTTTTTAAAAATCTTGACTACCTACTTGTATCGATGTCTAAAAAATCTTAAATTTTGATATTTTCGAAAATCCAAAATATACGTTTGGGGACAGTGGTACGAGGAATAAATCAACTCATATGCTTAATGGCCTAAAACCGTACAGTTTCCGCGTAAAACAACTCGTAAGAGAGATTTTCAAAATTTCAAAATTTCCTATTTTCATTTGCGTTTTGTCCAGAATCCGAAGGTGCTACGAAGATTTCCCCAAGAGATCAAATTGATCTCATCAGCATTCTTTAGTATGTCTAGCTTTTCGTTTTTCCGAAATGTTGATATTTGATATTTTTGGTTTTTAAAAATCTTGACTACTTGTATCGATGTCTAAAAAATCTTAAATTTTGATATTTTCGAAAATCCAAAATATACGTTTTGTGGACAGTGGTACGAGGAATAAATCAACTCATATGCTTAATGGCCTAAAACCGTACAGTTTCCGCGTAAAACAACTCGTAAGAGAGATTTTCAAAATTTCAAAATTTCCTATTTTCATTTGCGTTTTGTCCAGAATCCGAAGGTGCTACGAAGATTTCCCTCAGAGATCAAATTGATCTCATCAGCATTCTTTAGTAAGTCTAGCTTTTCGTTTTTCCGAAATGTTGATATTTGATATTTTTGGTTTTTAAAAATCTTGACTACTTGTATCGATGTCTAAAAAATCTTAAATTTTGATATTTTCGAAAATCCAAAATATATGTTTTGTGGACAGTGGTACGAGGAATAAATCAACTCATATGCTTAATGGCCTAAAACCGTACAGTTTCCGCGTAAAACAACTCGTAAGAGAGATTTTCAAAATTTCGAAATTTCCAATTTTCATTTGCGTTTTGTCCAGAATCCGAAGGTGCTACGAAGATTTCCCTCAGAGATCAAATTGATCTCATCAGCATTCTTTAATAAGTCTAGCTTTTCGTTTTTCCGAAATGTTGATATTTGATATTTTTGGTTTTTAAAAATCTTGACTACTTGTATCGATGTCTAAAAAATCTTAAATTTTGATATTTTCGAAAATCCAAAATATACGTTTTGTGGACAGTGGTACGAGGAATAAATCAACTCATATGCTTAATGGCCTAAAACCGTACAGTTTCCGCGTAAAACAACTCGTAAGAGAGATTTTCAAAATTTCAAAATTTCCTATTTTCATTTGCGTTTTGTCCAGAATCCGAAGGTGCTACGAAGATTTCCCTCAGAGATCAAATTGATCTCATCAGCATTCTTTAGTAAGTCTAGCTTTTCGTTTTTCCGAAATGTTGATATTTGATATTTTTGGTTTTTAAAAATCTTGACTACTTGTATCGATGTCTAAAAAATCTTAAATTTTGATATTTTCGAAAATCCAAAATATACGTTTTGTGGACAGTGGTACGAGGAATAAATCAACTCATATGCTTAATGGCCTAAAACCGTACAGTTTCCGCGTAAAACAACTCGTAAGAGAGATTTTCAAAATTTCAAAATTTCCTATTTTCATTTGCGTTTTGTCCAGAATCCGAAGGTGCTACGAAGATTTCCCTCAGAGATCAAATTGATCTCATCAGCATTCTTTAGTATGTCTAGCTTTTCGTTTTTCCGAAATGTTGATATTTGATATTTTTGGTTTTTAAAAATCTTGACTACCTACTTGTATCGATGTCTAAAAAATCTTAAATTTTGATATTTTCGAAAATCCAAAATATACGTTTTGTGGACAGTGGTACGAGGAATAAATCAACTCATATGCTTAATGGCCTAAAACCGTACAGTTTCCGCGTAAAACAACTCGTAAGAGAGATTTTCAAAATTTCAAAATTTCCTATTTTCATTTGCGTTTTGTCCAGAATCCGAAGGTGCTACGAAGATTTCCCTCAGAGATCAAATTGATCTCATCAGCATTCTTTAGTAAGTCTAGCTTTTCGTTTTTCCGAAATGTTGATATTTGATATTTTTGGTTTTTAAAAATCTTGACTACTTGTATCGATGTCTAAAAAATCTTAAATTTTGATATTTTCGAAAATCCAAAATATACGTTTTGTGGACAGTGGTACGAGGAATAAATCAACTCATATGCTTAATGGCCTAAAACCGTACAGCTTCCGCGTAAAACAACTCGTAAGAGAGATTTTCAAAATTTCGAAATTTCCAATTTTCATTTGCGTTTTGTCCAGAATCCGAAGGTGCTACGAAGATTTCCCTCAGAGATCAAATTGATCTCATCAGCATTCTTTAGTAAGTCTAGCTTTTCGTTTTTCCGAAATGTTGATATTTGATATTTTTGGTTTTTAAAAATCTTGACTACTTGTATCGATGTCTAAAAAATCTTAAATTTTGATATTTTCGAAAATCCAAAATATACGTTTTGTGGACAGTGGTACGAGGAATAAATCAACTCATATGCTTAATGGCCTAAAACCGTACAGTTTCCGCGTAAAACAACTCGTAAGAGAGATTTTCAAAATTTCAAAATTTCCTATTTTCATTTGCGTTTTGTCCAGAATCCGAAGGTGCTACGAAGATTTCCCTCAGAGATCAAATTGATCTCATCAGCATTCTTTAGTAAGTCTAGCTTTTCGTTTTTCCGAAATGTTGATATTTGATATTTTTGGTTTTTAAAAATCTTGACTACTTGTATCGATGTCTAAAAAATCTTAAATTTTGATATTTTCGAAAATCCAAAATATACGTTTTGTGGACAGTGGTACGAGGAATAAATCAACTCATATGCTTAATGGCCTAAAACCGTACAGCTTCCGCGTAAAACAACTCGTAAGAGAGATTTTCAAAATTTCGAAATTTCCAATTTTCATTTGCGTTTTGTCCAGAATCCGAAGGTGCTACGAAGATTTCCCTCAGAGATCAAATTGATCTCATCAGCATTCTTTAGTAAGTCTAGCTTTTCGTTTTTCCGAAATGTTGATATTTGATATTTTTGGTTTTTAAAAATCTTGACTACTTGTATCGATGTCTAAAAAATCTTAAATTTTGATATTTTCGAAAATCCAAAATATACGTTTTGTGGACAGTGGTACGAGGAATAAATCAACTCATATGCTTAATGGCCTAAAACCGTACAGTTTCCGCGTAAAACAACTCGTAAGAGAGATTTTCAAAATTTCAAAATTTCCTATTTTCATTTGCGTTTTGTCCAGAATCCGAAGGTGCTACGAAGATTTCCCTCAGAGATCAAATTGATCTCATCAGCATTCTTTAGTAAGTCTAGCTTTTCGTTTTTCCGAAATGTTGATATTTGATATTTTTGGTTTTTAAAAATCTTGACTACTTGTATCGATGTCTAAAAAATCTTAAATTTTGATATTTTCGAAAATCCAAAATATACGTTTTGTGGACAGTGGTACGAGGAATAAATCAACTCATATGCTTAATGGCCTAAAACCGTACAGTTTCCGCGTAAAACAACTCGTAAGAGAGATTTTCAAAATTTCGAAATTTCCAATTTTCATTTGCGTTTTGTCCAGAATCCGAAGGTGCTACGAAGATTTCCCTCAGAGATCAAATTGATCTCATCAGCATTCTTTAGTAAGTCTAGCTTTTCGTTTTTCCGAAATGTTGATATTTGATATTTTTGGTTTTTAAAAATCTTGACTACTTGTATCGATGTCTAAAAAATCTTAAATTTTGATATTTTCGAAAATCCAAAATATACGTTTTGTGGACAGTGGTACGAGGAATAAATCAACTCATATGCTTAATGGCCTAAAACCGTACAGCTTCCGCGTAAAACAACTCGTAAGAGAGATTTTCAAAATTTCGAAATTTCCAATTTTTATTTGCGTTTTGTCCAGAATCCGAAGGTGCTACGAAGATTTCCCTCAGAGATCAAATTGATCTCATCAGCATTTTTTAGTAAGTCTAGCTTTTCGTTTTTCCGAAATGTTGATATTTGATATTTTTGGTTTTTAATAATCTTGACTACTTGTATCGATGTCTAAAAAATCTTAAATTTTGATATTTTCGAAAATCCAAAATATACGTTTTGTCGACAGTGGTACGAGGAATAAATCAACTCATATGCTTAATGGCCTAAAACCGTACAGTTTCCGCGTAAAACAACTCGTAAGAGAGATTTTCAAAATTTCAAAATTTCCTATTTTCATTTGCGTTTTGTCCAGAATCCGAAGGTGCTACGAAGATTTCCCTCAGAGATCAAATTGATCTCATCAGCATTCTTTAGTAAGTCTAGCTTTTCGTTTTTCCGAAATGTTGATATTTGATATTTTTGGTTTTTAAAAATCTTGACTACCTACTTGTATCGATGTCTAAAAAATCTTAAATTTTGATATTTTCGAAAATCCAAAATATACGTTTGGGGACAGTGGTACGAGGAATAAATCAACTCATATGCTTAATGGCCTAAAACCGTACAGTTTCCGCGTAAAACAACTCGTAAGAGAGATTTTCAAAATTTCAAAATTTCCTATTTTCATTTGCGTTTTGTCCAGAATCCGAAGGTGCTACGAAGATTTCCCTCAGAGATCAAATTGATCTCATCAGCATTCTTTAGTAAGTCTAGCTTTTCGTTTTTCCGAAATGTTGATATTTGATATTTTTGGTTTTTAAAAATCTTGACTACTTGTATCGATGTCTAAAAAATCTTAAATTTTGATATTTTCGAAAATCCAAAATATACGTTTTGTGGACAGTGGTACGAGGAATAAATCAACTCATATGCTTAATGGCCTAAAACCGTACAGTTTCCGCGTAAAACAACTCGTAAGAGAGATTTTCAAAATTTCAAAATTTCCTATTTTCATTTGCGTTTTGTCCAGAATCCGAAGGTGCTACGAAGATTTCCCTCAGAGATCAAATTGATCTCATCAGCATTCTTTAGTAAGTCTAGCTTTTCGTTTTTCCGAAATGTTGATATTTGATATTTTTGGTTTTTAAAAATCTTGACTACTTGTATCGATGTCTAAAAAATCTTAAATTTTGATATTTTCGAAAATCCAAAATATACGTTTTGTGGACAGTGGTACGAGGAATAAATCAACTCATATGCTTAATGGCCTAAAACCGTACAGCTTCCGCGTAAAACAACTCGTAAGAGAGATTTTCAAAATTTCGAAATTTCCAATTTTCATTTGCGTTTTGTCCAGAATCCGAAGGTGCTACGAAGATTTCCCTCAGAGATCAAATTGATCTCATCAGCATTCTTTAGTAAGTCTAGCTTTTCGTTTTTCCGAAATGTTGATATTTGATATTTTTGGTTTTTAAAAATCTTGACTACTTGTATCGATGTCTAAAAAATCTTAAATTTTGATATTTTCGAAAATCCAAAATATACGTTTTGTGGACAGTGGTACGAGGAATAAATCAACTCATATGCTTAATGGCCTAAAACCGTACAGTTTCCGCGTAAAACAACTCGTAAGAGAGATTTTCAAAATTTCAAAATTTCCTATTTTCATTTGCGTTTTGTCCAGAATCCGAAGGTGCTACGAAGATTTCCCTCAGAGATCAAATTGATCTCATCAGCATTCTTTAGTAAGTCTAGCTTTTCGTTTTTCCGAAATGTTGATATTTGATATTTTTGGTTTTTAAAAATCTTGACTACTTGTATCGATGTCTAAAAAATCTTAAATTTTGATATTTTCGAAAATCCAAAATATACGTTTTGTGGACAGTGGTACGAGGAATAAATCAACTCATATGCTTAATGGCCTAAAACCGTACAGTTTCCGCGTAAAACAACTCGTAAGAGAGATTTTCAAAATTTCGAAATTTCCAATTTTCATTTGCGTTTTGTCCAGAATCCGAAGGTGCTACGAAGATTTCCCTCAGAGATCAAATTGATCTCATCAGCATTCTTTAGTAAGTCTAGCTTTTCGTTTTTCCGAAATGTTGATATTTGATATTTTTGGTTTTTAAAAATCTTGACTACTTGTATCGATGTCTAAAAAATCTTAAATTTTGATATTTTCGAAAATCCAAAATATACGTTTTGTGGACAGTGGTACGAGGAATAAATCAACTCATATGCTTAATGGCCTAAAACCGTACAGCTTCCGCGTAAAACAACTCGTAAGAGAGATTTTCAAAATTTCGAAATTTCCAATTTTTATTTGCGTTTTGTCCAGAATCCGAAGGTGCTACGAAGATTTCCCTCAGAGATCAAATTGATCTCATCAGCATTTTTTAGTAAGTCTAGCTTTTCGTTTTTCCGAAATGTTGATATTTGATATTTTTGGTTTTTAATAATCTTGACTACTTGTATCGATGTCTAAAAAATCTTAAATTTTGATATTTTCGAAAATCCAAAATATACGTTTTGTCGACAGTGGTACGAGGAATAAATCAACTCATATGCTTAATGGCCTAAAACCGTACAGTTTCCGCGTAAAACAACTCGTAAGAGAGATTTTCAAAATTTCAAAATTTCCTATTTTCATTTGCGTTTTGTCCAGAATCCGAAGGTGCTACGAAGATTTCCCTCAGAGATCAAATTGATCTCATCAGCATTCTTTAGTAAGTCTAGCTTTTCGTTTTTCCGAAATGTTGATATTTGATATTTTTGGTTTTTAAAAATCTTGACTACCTACTTGTATCGATGTCTAAAAAATCTTAAATTTTGATATTTTCGAAAATCCAAAATATACGTTTGGGGACAGTGGTACGAGGAATAAATCAACTCATATGCTTAATGGCCTAAAACCGTACAGTTTCCGCGTAAAACAACTCGTAAGAGAGATTTTCAAAATTTCAAAATTTCCTATTTTCATTTGCGTTTTGTCCAGAATCCGAAGGTGCTACGAAGATTTCCCTCAGAGATCAAATTGATCTCATCAGCATTCTTTAGTAAGTCTAGCTTTTCGTTTTTCCGAAATGTTGATATTTGATATTTTTGGTTTTTAAAAATCTTGACTACTTGTATCGATGTCTAAAAAATCTTAAATTTTGATATTTTCGAAAATCCAAAATATACGTTTTGTGGACAGTGGTACGAGGAATAAATCAACTCATATGCTTAATGGCCTAAAACCGTACAGTTTCCGCGTAAAACAACTCGTAAGAGAGATTTTCAAAATTTCAAAATTTCCTATTTTCATTTGCGTTTTGTCCAGAATCCGAAGGTGCTACGAAGATTTCCCTCAGAGATCAAATTGATCTCATCAGCATTCTTTAGTATGTCTAGCTTTTCGTTTTTCCGAAATGTTGATATTTGATATTTTTGGTTTTTAAAAATCTTGACTACCTACTTGTATCGATGTCTAAAAAATCTTAAATTTTGATATTTTCGAAAATCCAAAATGTACGTTTTGTGGACAGTGGTACGAGGAATAAATCAACTCATATGCTTAATGGCCTAAAACCGTACAGCTTCCGCGTAAAACAACTCGTAAGAGAGATTTTCAAAATTTCGAAATTTCCAATTTTCATTTGCGTTTTGTCCAGAATCCGAAGGTGCTACGAAGATTTCCCTCAGAGATCAAATTGATCTCATCAGCATTCTTTAGTAAGTCTAGCTTTTCGTTTTTCCGAAATGTTGATATTTGATATTTTTGGTTTTTAAAAATCTTGACTACTTGTATCGATGTCTAAAAAATCTTAAATTTTGATATTTTCGAAAATCCAAAATATACGTTTTGTGGACAGTGGTACGAGGAATAAATCAACTCATATGCTTAATGGCCTAAAACCGTACAGCTTCCGCGTAAAACAACTCGTAAGAGAGATTTTCAAAATTTCGAAATTTCCAATTTTTATTTGCGTTTTGTCCAGAATCCGAAGGTGCTACGAAGATTTCCCTCAGAGATCAAATTGATCTCATCAGCATTTTTTAGTAAGTCTAGCTTTTCGTTTTTCCGAAATGTTGATATTTGATATTTTTGGTTTTTAATAATCTTGACTACTTGTATCGATGTCTAAAAAATCTTAAATTTTGATATTTTCGAAAATCCAAAATATACGTTTTGTCGACAGTGGTACGAGGAATAAATCAACTCATATGCTTAATGGCCTAAAACCGTACAGTTTCCGCGTAAAACAACTCGTAAGAGAGATTTTCAAAATTTCAAAATTTCCTATTTTCATTTGCGTTTTGTCCAGAATCCGAAGGTGCTACGAAGAATTCCCTCAGAGATCAAATTGATCTCATCAGCATTCTTTAGTAAGTCTAGCTTTTCGTTTTTCCGAAATGTTGATATTTGATATTTTTGGTTTTTAAAAATCTTGACTACCTACTTGTATCGATGTCTAAAAAATCTTAAATTTTGATATTTTCGAAAATCCAAAATATACGTTTGGGGACAGTGGTACGAGGAATAAATCAACTCATATGCTTAATGGCCTAAAACCGTACAGTTTCCGCGTAAAACAACTCGTAAGAGAGATTTTCAAAATTTCAAAATTTCCTATTTTCATTTGCGTTTTGTCCAGAATCCGAAGGTGCTACGAAGATTTCCCTCAGAGATCAAATTGATCTCATCAGCATTCTTTAGTATGTCTAGCTTTTCGTTTTTCCGAAATGTTGATATTTGATATTTTTGGTTTTTAAAAATCTTGACTACCTACTTGTATCGATGTCTAAAAAATCTTAAATTTTGATATTTTCGAAAATCCAAAATATACGTTTTGTGGACAGTGGTACGAGGAATAAATCAACTCATATGCTTAATGGCCTAAAACCGTACAGTTTCCGCGTAAAACAACTCGTAAGAGAGATTTTCAAAATTTCAAAATTTCCTATTTTCATTTGCGTTTTGTCCAGAATCCGAAGGTGCTACGAAGATTTCCCTCAGAGATCAAATTGATCTCATCAGCATTCTTTAGTATGTCTAGCTTTTCGTTTTTCCGAAATGTTGATATTTGATATTTTTGGTTTTTAAAAATCTTGACTACCTACTTGTATCGATGTCTAAAAAATCTTAAATTTTGATATTTTCGAAAATCCAAAATATACGTTTTGTGGACAGTGGTACGAGGAATAAATCAACTCATATGCTTAATGGCCTAAAACCGTACAGCTTCCGCGTAAAACAACTCGTAAGAGAGATTTTCAAAATTTCGAAATTTCCAATTTTCATTTGCGTTTTGTCCAGAATCCGAAGGTGCTACGAAGATTTCCCTCAGAGATCAAATTGATCTCATCAGCATTTTTTAGTAAGTCTAGCTTTTCGTTTTTCCGAAATGTTGATATTTGATATTTTTGGTTTTTAAAAATCTTGACTACTTGTATCGATGTCTAAAAAATCTTAAATTTTGATATTTTCGAAAATCCAAAATATACGTTTTGTCGACAGTGGTACGAGGAATAAATCAACTCATATGCTTAATGGCCTAAAACCGTACAGTTTCCGCGTAAAACAACTCGTAAGAGAGATTTTCAAAATTTCAAAATTTCCTATTTTCATTTGCGTTTTGTCCAGAATCCGAAGGTGCTACGAAGATTTCCCTCAGAGATCAAATTGATCTCATCAGCATTCTTTAGTAAGTCTAGCTTTTCGTTTTTCCGAAATGTTGATATTTGATATTTTTGGTTTTTAAAAATCTTGACTACCTACTTGTATCGATGTCTAAAAAATCTTAAATTTTGATATTTTCGAAAATCCAAAATATACGTTTGGGGACAGTGGTACGAGGAATAAATCAACTCATATGCTTAATGGCCTAAAACCGTACAGTTTCCGCGTAAAACAACTCGTAAGAGAGATTTTCAAAATTTCAAAATTTCCTATTTTCATTTGCGTTTTGTCCAGAATCCGAAGGTGCTACGAAGATTTCCCTCAGAGATCAAATTGATCTCATCAGCATTCTTTAGTAAGTCTAGCTTTTCGTTTTTCCGAAATGTTGATATTTGATATTTTTGGTTTTTAAAAATCTTGACTACTTGTATCGATGTCTAAAAAATCTTAAATTTTGATATTTTCGAAAATCCAAAATATACGTTTTGTGGACAGTGGTACGAGGAATAAATCAACTCATATGCTTAATGGCCTAAAACCGTACAGTTTCCGCGTAAAACAACTCGTAAGAGAGATTTTCAAAATTTCAAAATTTCCTATTTTCATTTGCGTTTTGTCCAGAATCCGAAGGTGCTACGAAGATTTCCCTCAGAGATCAAATTGATCTCATCAGCATTCTTTAGTATGTCTAGCTTTTCGTTTTTCCGAAATGTTGATATTTGATATTTTTGGTTTTTAAAAATCTTGACTACCTACTTGTATCGATGTCTAAAAAATCTTAAATTTTGATATTTTCGAAAATCCAAAATATACGTTTTGTGGACAGTGGTACGAGGAATAAATCAACTCATATGCTTAATGGCCTAAAACCGTACAGTTTCCGCGTAAAACAACTCGTAAGAGAGATTTTCAAAATTTCAAAATTTCCTATTTTCATTTGCGTTTTGTCCAGAATCCGAAGGTGCTACGAAGATTTCCCTCAGAGATCAAATTGATCTCATCAGCATTCTTTAGTAAGTCTAGCTTTTCGTTTTTCCGAAATGTTGATATTTGATATTTTTGGTTTTTAAAAATCTTGACTACTTGTATCGATGTCTAAAAAATCTTAAATTTTGATATTTTCGAAAATCCAAAATATACGTTTTGTGGACAGTGGTACGAGGAATAAATCAACTCATATGCTTAATGGCCTAAAACCGTACAGTTTCCGCGTAAAACAACTCGTAAGAGAGATTTTCAAAATTTCAAAATTTCCTATTTTCATTTGCGTTTTGTCCAGAATCCGAAGGTGCTACGAAGATTTCCCTCAGAGATCAAATTGATCTCATCAGCATTCTTTAGTATGTCTAGCTTTTCGTTTTTCCGAAATGTTGATATTTGATATTTTTGGTTTTTAAAAATCTTGACTACCTACTTGTATCGATGTCTAAAAAATCTTAAATTTTGATATTTTCGAAAATCCAAAATATACGTTTGGGGACAGTGGTACGAGGAATAAATCAACTCATATGCTTAATGGCCTAAAACCGTACAGTTTCCGCGTAAAACAACTCGTAAGAGAGATTTTCAAAATTTCAAAATTTCCTATTTTCATTTGCGTTTTGTCCAGAATCCGAAGGTGCTACGAAGATTTCCCTCAGAGATCAAATTGATCTCATCAGCATTCTTTAGTATGTCTAGCTTTTCGTTTTTCCGAAATGTTGATATTTGATATTTTTGGTTTTTAAAAATCTTGACTACCTACTTGTATCGATGTCTAAAAAATCTTAAATTTTGATATTTTCGAAAATCCAAAATGTACGTTTTGTGGACAGTGGTACGAGGAATAAATCAACTCATATGCTTAATGGCCTAAAACCGTACAGCTTCCGCGTAAAACAACTCGTAAGAGAGATTTTCAAAATTTCGAAATTTCCAATTTTCATTTGCGTTTTGTCCAGAATCCGAAGGTGCTACGAAGATTTCCCTCAGAGATCAAATTGATCTCATCAGCATTTTTTAGTAAGTCTAGCTTTTCGTTTTTCCGAAATGTTGATATTTGATATTTTTGGTTTTTAAAAATCTTGACTACTTGTATCGATGTCTAAAAAATCTTAAATTTTGATATTTTCGAAAATCCAAAATATACATTTTGTCGACAGTGGTACGAGGAATAAATCAACTCATATGCTTAATGGCCTAAAACCGTACAGTTTCCGCGTAAAACAACTCGTAAGAGAGATTTTCAAAATTTCAAAATTTCCTATTTTCATTTGCGTTTTGTCCAGAATCCGAAGGTGCTACGAAGATTTCCCTCAGAGATCAAATTGATCTCATCAGCATTCTTTAGTAAGTCTAGCTTTTCGTTTTTCCGAAATGTTGATATTTGATATTTTTGGTTTTTAAAAATCTTGACTACCTACTTGTATCGATGTCTAAAAAATCTTAAATTTTGATATTTTCGAAAATCCAAAATATACGTTTGGGGACAGTGGTACGAGGAATAAATCAACTCATATGCTTAATGGCCTAAAACCGTACAGTTTCCGCGTAAAACAACTCGTAAGAGAGATTTTCAAAATTTCAAAATTTCCTATTTTCATTTGCGTTTTGTCCAGAATCCGAAGGTGCTACGAAGATTTCCCTCAGAGATCAAATTGATCTCATCAGCATTCTTTAGTAAGTCTAGCTTTTCGTTTTTCCGAAATGTTGATATTTGATATTTTTGGTTTTTAAAAATCTTGACTACTTGTATCGATGTCTAAAAAATCTTAAATTTTGATATTTTCGAAAATCCAAAATATACGTTTTGTGGACAGTGGTACGAGGAATAAATCAACTCATATGCTTAATGGCCTAAAACCGTACAGTTTCCGCGTAAAACAACTCGTAAGAGAGATTTTCAAAATTTCAAAATTTCCTATTTTCATTTGCGTTTTGTCCAGAATCCGAAGGTGCTACGAAGATTTCCCTCAGAGATCAAATTGATCTCATCAGCATTCTTTAGTATGTCTAGCTTTTCGTTTTTCCGAAATGTTGATATTTGATATTTTTGGTTTTTAAAAATCTTGACTACCTACTTGTATCGATGTCTAAAAAATCTTAAATTTTGATATTTTCGAAAATCCAAAATGTACGTTTTGTGGACAGTGGTACGAGGAATAAATCAACTCATATGCTTAATGGCCTAAAACCGTACAGCTTCCGCGTAAAACAACTCGTAAGAGAGATTTTCAAAATTTCGAAATTTCCAATTTTCATTTGCGTTTTGTCCAGAATCCGAAGGTGCTACGAAGATTTCCCTCAGAGATCAAATTGATCTCATCAGCATTCTTTAGTAAGTCTAGCTTTTCGTTTTTCCGAAATGTTGATATTTGATATTTTTGGTTTTTAAAAATCTTGACTACTTGTATCGATGTCTAAAAAATCTTAAATTTTGATATTTTCGAAAATCCAAAATATACGTTTTGTGGACAGTGGTACGAGGAATAAATCAACTCATATGCTTAATGGCCTAAAACCGTACAGCTTCCGCGTAAAACAACTCGTAAGAGAGATTTTCAAAATTTCGAAATTTCCAATTTTTATTTGCGTTTTGTCCAGAATCCGAAGGTGCTACGAAGATTTCCCTCAGAGATCAAATTGATCTCATCAGCATTTTTTAGTAAGTCTAGCTTTTCGTTTTTCCGAAATGTTGATATTTGATATTTTTGGTTTTTAATAATCTTGACTACTTGTATCGATGTCTAAAAAATCTTAAATTTTGATATTTTCGAAAATCCAAAATATACGTTTTGTCGACAGTGGTACGAGGAATAAATCAACTCATATGCTTAATGGCCTAAAACCGTACAGTTTCCGCGTAAAACAACTCGTAAGAGAGATTTTCAAAATTTCAAAATTTCCTATTTTCATTTGCGTTTTGTCCAGAATCCGAAGGTGCTACGAAGATTTCCCTCAGAGATCAAATTGATCTCATCAGCATTCTTTAGTAAGTCTAGCTTTTCGTTTTTCCGAAATGTTGATATTTGATATTTTTGGTTTTTAAAAATCTTGACTACCTACTTGTATCGATGTCTAAAAAATCTTAAATTTTGATATTTTCGAAAATCCAAAATATACGTTTGGGGACAGTGGTACGAGGAATAAATCAACTCATATGCTTAATGGCCTAAAACCGTACAGTTTCCGCGTAAAACAACTCGTAAGAGAGATTTTCAAAATTTCAAAATTTCCTATTTTCATTTGCGTTTTGTCCAGAATCCGAAGGTGCTACGAAGATTTCCCTCAGAGATCAAATTGATCTCATCAGCATTCTTTAGTAAGTCTAGCTTTTCGTTTTTCCGAAATGTTGATATTTGATATTTTTGGTTTTTAAAAATCTTGACTACTTGTATCGATGTCTAAAAAATCTTAAATTTTGATATTTTCGAAAATCCAAAATATACGTTTTGTGGACAGTGGTACGAGGAATAAATCAACTCATATGCTTAATGGCCTAAAACCGTACAGTTTCCGCGTAAAACAACTCGTAAGAGAGATTTTCAAAATTTCAAAATTTCCTATTTTCATTTGCGTTTTGTCCAGAATCCGAAGGTGCTACGAAGATTTCCCTCAGAGATCAAATTGATCTCATCAGCATTCTTTAGTATGTCTAGCTTTTCGTTTTTCCGAAATGTTGATATTTGATATTTTTGGTTTTTAAAAATCTTGACTACCTACTTGTATCGATGTCTAAAAAATCTTAAATTTTGATATTTTCGAAAATCCAAAATGTACGTTTTGTGGACAGTGGTACGAGGAATAAATCAACTCATATGCTTAATGGCCTAAAACCGTACAGCTTCCGCGTAAAACAACTCGTAAGAGAGATTTTCAAAATTTCAAAATTTCCTATTTTCATTTGCGTTTTGTCCAGAATCCGAAGGTGCTACGAAGATTTCCCTCAGAGATCAAATTGATCTCATCAGCATTCTTTAGTAAGTCTAGCTTTTCGTTTTTCCGAAATGTTGATATTTGATATTTTTGGTTTTTAAAAATCTTGACTACCTACTTGCATCGATGTCTAAAAAATCTTAAATTTTGATATTTTCGAAAATCCAAAATATACGTTTTGTGGACAGTGGTACGAGGAATAAATCAACTCATATGCTTAATGGCCTAAAACCGTACAGCTTCCGCGTAAAACAACTCGTAAGAGAGATTTTCAAAATTTCGAAATTTCCAATTTTTATTTGCGTTTTGTCCAGAATCCGAAGGTGCTACGAAGATTTCCCTCAGAGATCAAATTGATCTCATCAGCATTTTTTAGTAAGTCTAGCTTTTCGTTTTTCCGAAATGTTGATATTTGATATTTTTGGTTTTTAATAATCTTGACTACTTGTATCGATGTCTAAAAAATCTTAAATTTTGATATTTTCGAAAATCCAAAATATACGTTTTGTCGACAGTGGTACGAGGAATAAATCAACTCATATGCTTAATGGCCTAAAACCGTACAGTTTCCGCGTAAAACAACTCGTAAGAGAGATTTTCAAAATTTCAAAATTTCCTATTTTCATTTGCGTTTTGTCCAGAATCCGAAGGTGCTACGAAGATTTCCCTCAGAGATCAAATTGATCTCATCAGCATTCTTTAGTAAGTCTAGCTTTTCGTTTTTCCGAAATGTTGATATTTGATATTTTTGGTTTTTAAAAATCTTGACTACCTACTTGTATCGATGTCTAAAAAATCTTAAATTTTGATATTTTCGAAAATCCAAAATATACGTTTGGGGACAGTGGTACGAGGAATAAATCAACTCATATGCTTAATGGCCTAAAACCGTACAGTTTCCGCGTAAAACAACTCGTAAGAGAGATTTTCAAAATTTCAAAATTTCCTATTTTCATTTGCGTTTTGTCCAGAATCCGAAGGTGCTACGAAGATTTCCCTCAGAGATCAAATTGATCTCATCAGCATTCTTTAGTATGTCTAGCTTTTCGTTTTTCCGAAATGTTGATATTTGATATTTTTGGTTTTTAAAAATCTTGACTACCTACTTGTATCGATGTCTAAAAAATCTTAAATTTTGATATTTTCGAAAATCCAAAATATACGTTTTGTGGACAGTGGTACGAGGAATAAATCAACTCATATGCTTAATGGCCTAAAACCGTACAGTTTCCGCGTAAAACAACTCGTAAGAGAGATTTTCAAAATTTCAAAATTTCCTATTTTCATTTGCGTTTTGTCCAGAATCCGAAGGTGCTACGAAGATTTCCCTCAGAGATCAAATTGATCTCATCAGCATTCTTTAGTATGTCTAGCTTTTCGTTTTTCCGAAATGTTGATATTTGATATTTTTGGTTTTTAAAAATCTTGACTACCTACTTGTATCGATGTCTAAAAAATCTTAAATTTTGATATTTTCGAAAATCCAAAATATACGTTTTGTGGACAGTGGTACGAGGAATAAATCAACTCATATGCTTAATGGCCTAAAACCGTACAGCTTCCGCGTAAAACAACTCGTAAGAGAGATTTTCAAAATTTCGAAATTTCCAATTTTCATTTGCGTTTTGTCCAGAATCCGAAGGTGCTACGAAGATTTCCCTCAGAGATCAAATTGATCTCATCAGCATTTTTTAGTAAGTCTAGCTTTTCGTTTTTCCGAAATGTTGATATTTGATATTTTTGGTTTTTAAAAATCTTGACTACTTGTATCGATGTCTAAAAAATCTTAAATTTTGATATTTTCGAAAATCCAAAATATACGTTTTGTCGACAGTGGTACGAGGAATAAATCAACTCATATGCTTAATGGCCTAAAACCGTACAGTTTCCGCGTAAAACAACTCGTAAGAGAGATTTTCAAAATTTCAAAATTTCCTATTTTCATTTGCGTTTTGTCCAGAATCCGAAGGTGCTACGAAGATTTCCCTCAGAGATCAAATTGATCTCATCAGCATTCTTTAGTAAGTCTAGCTTTTCGTTTTTCCGAAATGTTGATATTTGATATTTTTGGTTTTTAAAAATCTTGACTACCTACTTGTATCGATGTCTAAAAAATCTTAAATTTTGATATTTTCGAAAATCCAAAATATACGTTTGGGGACAGTGGTACGAGGAATAAATCAACTCATATGCTTAATGGCCTAAAACCGTACAGTTTCCGCGTAAAACAACTCGTAAGAGAGATTTTCAAAATTTCAAAATTTCCTATTTTCATTTGCGTTTTGTCCAGAATCCGAAGGTGCTACGAAGATTTCCCTCAGAGATCAAATTGATCTCATCAGCATTCTTTAGTAAGTCTAGCTTTTCGTTTTTCCGAAATGTTGATATTTGATATTTTTGGTTTTTAAAAATCTTGACTACTTGTATCGATGTCTAAAAAATCTTAAATTTTGATATTTTCGAAAATCCAAAATATACGTTTTGTGGACAGTGGTACGAGGAATAAATCAACTCATATGCTTAATGGCCTAAAACCGTACAGTTTCCGCGTAAAACAACTCGTAAGAGAGATTTTCAAAATTTCAAAATTTCCTATTTTCATTTGCGTTTTGTCCAGAATCCGAAGGTGCTACGAAGATTTCCCTCAGAGATCAAATTGATCTCATCAGCATTCTTTAGTATGTCTAGCTTTTCGTTTTTCCGAAATGTTGATATTTGATATTTTTGGTTTTTAAAAATCTTGACTACCTACTTGTATCGATGTCTAAAAAATCTTAAATTTTGATATTTTCGAAAATCCAAAATATACGTTTTGTGGACAGTGGTACGAGGAATAAATCAACTCATATGCTTAATGGCCTAAAACCGTACAGTTTCCGCGTAAAACAACTCGTAAGAGAGATTTTCAAAATTTCAAAATTTCCTATTTTCATTTGCGTTTTGTCCAGAATCCGAAGGTGCTACGAAGATTTCCCTCAGAGATCAAATTGATCTCATCAGCATTCTTTAGTAAGTCTAGCTTTTCGTTTTTCCGAAATGTTGATATTTGATATTTTTGGTTTTTAAAAATCTTGACTACTTGTATCGATGTCTAAAAAATCTTAAATTTTGATATTTTCGAAAATCCAAAATATACGTTTTGTGGACAGTGGTACGAGGAATAAATCAACTCATATGCTTAATGGCCTAAAACCGTACAGTTTCCGCGTAAAACAACTCGTAAGAGAGATTTTCAAAATTTCAAAATTTCCTATTTTCATTTGCGTTTTGTCCAGAATCCGAAGGTGCTACGAAGATTTCCCTCAGAGATCAAATTGATCTCATCAGCATTCTTTAGTATGTCTAGCTTTTCGTTTTTCCGAAATGTTGATATTTGATATTTTTGGTTTTTAAAAATCTTGACTACCTACTTGTATCGATGTCTAAAAAATCTTAAATTTTGATATTTTCGAAAATCCAAAATATACGTTTGGGGACAGTGGTACGAGGAATAAATCAACTCATATGCTTAATGGCCTAAAACCGTACAGTTTCCGCGTAAAACAACTCGTAAGAGAGATTTTCAAAATTTCAAAATTTCCTATTTTCATTTGCGTTTTGTCCAGAATCCGAAGGTGCTACGAAGATTTCCCTCAGAGATCAAATTGATCTCATCAGCATTCTTTAGTATGTCTAGCTTTTCGTTTTTCCGAAATGTTGATATTTGATATTTTTGGTTTTTAAAAATCTTGACTACCTACTTGTATCGATGTCTAAAAAATCTTAAATTTTGATATTTTCGAAAATCCAAAATGTACGTTTTGTGGACAGTGGTACGAGGAATAAATCAACTCATATGCTTAATGGCCTAAAACCGTACAGCTTCCGCGTAAAACAACTCGTAAGAGAGATTTTCAAAATTTCGAAATTTCCAATTTTCATTTGCGTTTTGTCCAGAATCCGAAGGTGCTACGAAGATTTCCCTCAGAGATCAAATTGATCTCATCAGCATTTTTTAGTAAGTCTAGCTTTTCGTTTTTCCGAAATGTTGATATTTGATATTTTTGGTTTTTAAAAATCTTGACTACTTGTATCGATGTCTAAAAAATCTTAAATTTTGATATTTTCGAAAATCCAAAATATACATTTTGTCGACAGTGGTACGAGGAATAAATCAACTCATATGCTTAATGGCCTAAAACCGTACAGTTTCCGCGTAAAACAACTCGTAAGAGAGATTTTCAAAATTTCAAAATTTCCTATTTTCATTTGCGTTTTGTCCAGAATCCGAAGGTGCTACGAAGATTTCCCTCAGAGATCAAATTGATCTCATCAGCATTCTTTAGTAAGTCTAGCTTTTCGTTTTTCCGAAATGTTGATATTTGATATTTTTGGTTTTTAAAAATCTTGACTACCTACTTGTATCGATGTCTAAAAAATCTTAAATTTTGATATTTTCGAAAATCCAAAATATACGTTTGGGGACAGTGGTACGAGGAATAAATCAACTCATATGCTTAATGGCCTAAAACCGTACAGTTTCCGCGTAAAACAACTCGTAAGAGAGATTTTCAAAATTTCAAAATTTCCTATTTTCATTTGCGTTTTGTCCAGAATCCGAAGGTGCTACGAAGATTTCCCTCAGAGATCAAATTGATCTCATCAGCATTCTTTAGTAAGTCTAGCTTTTCGTTTTTCCGAAATGTTGATATTTGATATTTTTGGTTTTTAAAAATCTTGACTACTTGTATCGATGTCTAAAAAATCTTAAATTTTGATATTTTCGAAAATCCAAAATATACGTTTTGTGGACAGTGGTACGAGGAATAAATCAACTCATATGCTTAATGGCCTAAAACCGTACAGTTTCCGCGTAAAACAACTCGTAAGAGAGATTTTCAAAATTTCAAAATTTCCTATTTTCATTTGCGTTTTGTCCAGAATCCGAAGGTGCTACGAAGATTTCCCTCAGAGATCAAATTGATCTCATCAGCATTCTTTAGTATGTCTAGCTTTTCGTTTTTCCGAAATGTTGATATTTGATATTTTTGGTTTTTAAAAATCTTGACTACCTACTTGTATCGATGTCTAAAAAATCTTAAATTTTGATATTTTCGAAAATCCAAAATGTACGTTTTGTGGACAGTGGTACGAGGAATAAATCAACTCATATGCTTAATGGCCTAAAACCGTACAGCTTCCGCGTAAAACAACTCGTAAGAGAGATTTTCAAAATTTCGAAATTTCCAATTTTCATTTGCGTTTTGTCCAGAATCCGAAGGTGCTACGAAGATTTCCCTCAGAGATCAAATTGATCTCATCAGCATTCTTTAGTAAGTCTAGCTTTTCGTTTTTCCGAAATGTTGATATTTGATATTTTTGGTTTTTAAAAATCTTGACTACTTGTATCGATGTCTAAAAAATCTTAAATTTTGATATTTTCGAAAATCCAAAATATACGTTTTGTGGACAGTGGTACTAGGAATAAATCAACTCATATGCTTAATGGCCTAAAACCGTACAGCTTCCGCGTAAAACAACTCGTAAGAGAGATTTTCAAAATTTCGAAATTTCCAATTTTCATTTGCGTTTTGTCCAGAATCCGAAGGTGCTACGAAGATTTCCTCAGAGATCAAATTGATCTCATCAGCATTTTTTAGTAAGTCTAGCTTTTCGTTTTTCCGAAATGTTGATATTTGATATTTTTGGTTTTTAAAAATCTTGACTACTTGTATCGATGTCTAAAAAATCTTAAATTTTGATATTTTCGAAAATCCAAAATATACATTTTGTCGACAGTGGTACGAGGAATAAATCAACTCATATGCTTAATGGCCTAAAACCGTACAGTTTCCGCGTAAAACAACTCGTAAGAGAGATTTTCAAAATTTCAAAATTTCCTATTTTCATTTGCGTTTTGTCCAGAATCCGAAGGTGCTACGAAGATTTCCCTCAGAGATCAAATTGATCTCATCAGCATTCTTTAGTATGTCTAGCTTTTCGTTTTTCCGAAATGTTGATATTTGATATTTTTGGTTTTTAATAATCTTGACTACCTACTTGTATCGATGTCTAAAAAATCTTAAATTTTGATATTTTCGAAAATCCAAAATATACGTTTTGTGGACAGTGGTACGAGGAATAAATCAACTCATATGCTTAATGGCCTAAAACCGTACAGTATCCGCGTAAAACTACTCGTAAGAGAGATTTTCAAAATTTCAAAATTTCCTATTTTCATTTGCGTTTTGTCCAGAATCCGAAGGTGCTACGAAGATTTCCCTCAGAGATCAAATTGATCTCATCAGCATTCTTTAGTATGTCTAGCTTTTCGTTTTTCCGAAATGTTGATATTTGATATTTTTGGTTTTTAAAAATCTTGACTACCTACTTGTATCGATGTCTAAAAAATCTTAAATTTTGATATTTTCGAAAATCCAAAATATACGTTTTGTGGACAGTGGTACGAGGAATAAATCAACTCATATGCTTAATGGCCTAAAACCGTACAGTTTCCGCGTAAAACAACTCGTAAGAGAGATTTTCAAAATTTCAAAATTTCCTATTTTCATTTGCGTTTTGTCCAGAATCCGAAGGTGCTACGAAGCTTTCCCTCAGAGATCAAATTGATCTCATCAGCATTCTTTAGTAAGTCTAGCTTTTCGTTTTTCCGAAATGTTGATATTTGATATTTTTGGTTTTTAAAAATCTTGACTACTTGTATCGATGTCTAAAAAATCTTAAATTTTGATATTTTCGAAAATCCAAAATATACGTTTTGTGGACAGTGGTACGAGGAATAAATCAACTCATATGCTTAATGGCCTAAAACCGTACAGTTTCCACGTAAAACAACTCGTAAGAGAGATTTTCAAAATTTCAAAATTTACTATTTTCATTTGCGTTTTGTCCAGAATCCGAAGGTGCTACGAAGATTTCCCTCAGAGATCAAATTGATCTCATCAGCATTCTTTAGTAAGTCTAGCTTTTCGTTTTTCCGAAATGTTGATATTTGATATTTTTGGTTTTTAAAAATCTTGACTACTTGTATCGATGTCTAAAAATCTTAAATTTTGATATTTTCGAAAATCCAAAATATACGTTTTGTGGACAGTGGTACGAGGAATAAATCAACTCATATGCTTAATGGCCTAAAACCGTACAGTTTCCGCGTAAAACAACTCGTAAGAGAGATTTTCAAAATTTCAAAATTTCCTATTTTCATTTGCGTTTTGTCCAGAATCCGAAGGTGCTACGAAGATTTCCCTCAGAGATCAAATTGATCTCATCAGCATTCTTTAGTATGTCTAGCTTTTCGTTTTTCCGATATGTTGATATTTGATATTTTTGGTTTTTAAAAATCTTGACTACCTACTTGTATCGATGTCTAAAAAATCTTAAATTTTGATATTTTCGAAAATCCAAAATATACGTTTTGTGGACAGTGGTACGAGGAATAAATCAACTCATATGCTTAATGGCCTAAAACCGTACAGTTTCCGCGTAAAACAACTCGTAAGAGAGATTTTCAAAATTTCAAAATTTCCTATTTTCATTTGCGTTTTGTCCAGAATCCGAAGGTGCTACGAAGATTTCCCTCAGAGATCAAATTGATCTCATCAGCATTCTTTAGTATGTCTAGCTTTTCGTTTTTCCGAAATGTTGATATTTGATATTTTTGGTTTTTAAAAATCTTGACTACCTACTTGTATCGATGTCTAAAAAATCTTAAATTTTGATATTTTCGAAAATCCAAAATATACGTTTTGTGGACAGTGGTACGAGGAATAAATCAACTCATATGCTTAATGGCCTAAAACCGTACAGTTTCCGCGTAAAACAACTCGTAAGAGAGATTTTCAAAATTTCAAAATTTCCTATTTTCATTTGCGTTTTGTCCAGAATCCGAAGGTGCTACGAAGATTTCCCTCAGAGATCAAATTGATCTCATCAGCATTCTTTAGTATGTCTAGCTTTTCGTTTTTCCGAAATGTTGATATTTGATATTTTTGGTTTTTAAAAATCTTGACTACCTACTTGTATCGATGTCTAAAAAATCTTAAATTTTGATATTTTCGAAAATCCAAAATGTACGTTTTGTGGACAGTGGTACGAGGAATAAATCAACTCATATGCTTAATGGCCTAAAACCGTACAGCTTCCGCGTAAAACAACTCGTAAGAGAGATTTTCAAAATTTCGAAATTTCCAATTTTCATTTGCGTTTTGTCCAGAATCCGAAGGTGCTACGAAGATTTCCCTCAGAGATCAAATTGATCTCATCAGCATTCTTTAGTAAGTCTAGCTTTTCGTTTTTCCGAAATGTTGATATTTGATATTTTTGGTTTTTAAAAATCTTGACTACTTGTATCGATGTCTAAAAAATCTTAAATTTTGATATTTTCGAAAATCCAAAATATACGTTTTGTGGACAGTGGTACGAGGAATAAATCAACTCATATGCTTAATGGCCTAAAACCGTACAGCTTCCACGTAAAACAACTCGTAAGAGAGATTTTCAAAATTTCAAAATTTCCTATTTTCATTTGCGTTTTGTCCAGAATCCGAAGGTGCTACGAAGATTTCCCTCAGAGATCAAATTGATCTCATCAGCATTCTTTAGTAAGTCTAGCTTTTCGTTTTTCCGAAATGTTGATATTTGATATTTTTGGTTTTTAAAAATCTTGACTACCTACTTGCATCGATGTCTAAAAAATCTTAAATTTTGATATTTTCGAAAATCCAAAATATACGTTTGGGGACAGTGGTACGAGGAATAAATCAACTCATATGCTTAATGGCCTAAAACCGTACAGTTTCCGCATAAAACAACTCGTAAGAGAGATTTTCAAAATTTCAAAATTTCCTATTTTCATTTCCGTTTTGTCCAGAATCCGAAGGTGCTACGAAGATTTCCCTCAGAGATCAAATTGATCTCATCAGCATTCTTTAGTATGTCTAGCTATTCGTTTTTCCGAAATGTTGATATTTGATATTTTTGGTTTTTAAAAATCTTGACTACCTACTTGTATCGATGTCTAAAAAATCTTAAATTTTGATATTTTCGAAAATCCAAAATATACGTTTTGTGGACAGTGGTACGAGGAATAAATCAACTCATATGCTTAATGGCCTAAAACCGTACAGTTTCCGCGTAAAACAACTCGTAAGAGAGATTTTCAAAATTTCAAAATTTCCTATTTTCATTTGCGTTTTGTCCAGAATCCGAAGGTGCTACGAAGATTTCCTTCAGAGATCAAATTGATCTCATCAGCATTCTTTAGTATGTCTAGCTTTTTGTTTTTCCGAAATGTTGATATTTGATATTTTTGGTTTTTAAAAATCTTGACTACTTGTATCGATGTCTAAAAAATCTTAAATTTTGATATTTTCGAAAATCCAAAATATACGTTTTGTGGACAGTGGTACGAGGAATAAATCAACTCATATGCTTAATGGCCTAAAACCGTACAGTTTCCGCGTAAAACAACTCGTAAGAGAGATTTTCAAAATTTCGAAATTTCCTATTTTCATTTGCGTTTTGTCCAGAATCCGAAGGTGCTACGAAGATTTCCCTCAGAGATCAAATTGATCTCATCAGCATTCTTTAGTAAGTCTAGCTTTTCGTTTTTCCGAAATGTTGATATTTGATATTTTTGGTTTTTAAAAATCTTGACTACCTACTTGCATCGATGTCTAAAAAATCTTAAATTTTGATATTTTCGAAAATCCAAAATATACGTTTGGGGACAGTGGTACGAGGAATAAATCAACTCATATGCTTAATGGCCTAAAACCGTACAGTTTCCGCATAAAACAACTCGTAAGAGAGATTTTCAAAATTTCAAAATTTCCTATTTTCATTTCCGTTTTGTCCAGAATCCGAAGGTGCTACGAAGATTTCCCTCAGAGATCAAATTGATCTCATCAGCATTCTTTAGTATGTCTAGCTTTTCGTTTTTCCGAAATGTTGATATTTGATATTTTTGGTTTTTAAAAATCTTGACTACCTACTTGTATCGATGTCTAAAAAATCTTAAATTTTGATATTTTCGAAAATCCAAAATATACGTTTTGTGGACAGTGGTACGAGGAATAAATCAACTCATATGCTTAATGGCCTAAAACCGTACAGTTTCCGCGTAAAACAACTCGTAAGAGAGATTTTCAAAATTTCAAAATTTCCTATTTTCATTTGCGTTTTGTCCAGAATCCGAAGGTGCTACGAAGATTTCCTTCAGAGATCAAATTGATCTCATCAGCATTCTTTAGTATGTCTAGCTTTTTGTTTTTCCGAAATGTTGATATTTGATATTTTTGGTTTTTAAAAATCTTGACTACTTGTATCGATGTCTAAAAAATCTTAAATTTTGATATTTTCGAAAATCCAAAATATACGTTTTGTGGACAGTGGTACGAGGAATAAATCAACTCATATGCTTAATGGCCTAAAACCGTACAGTTTCCGCGTAAAACAACTCGTAAGAGAGATTTTCAAAATTTCGAAATTTCCTATTTTCATTTGCGTTTTGTCCAGAATCCGAAGGTGCTATGAAGATTTCCCTCTGAGATCAAATTGATCTCATCAGCATTCTTTAGAAAGTCTTGCTTTTCGTTTTTCCGAAATGTTGATATTTTAAGTTTTTTGAATTATACAATAATAATTGTACCACGCCATAATTGTACAATAATATTTGAATATTAAAATAAATTTTTCTCATAAATATATAACTAAAATTCTTGGGTTGGTAACACCATTTGTATAGTTTGTAGGGAATTTAGGTTTCTATGTTGGCACACATGGATGAGCTGGTTGGTTTTTTTTTAATTTTTTTTAATTTTTTTTCTCCCATGAAATTTCGGGACAAGTGCCCGAGGCCCGTTCCTAGTGGTTCTTATCACGCGTCCTGCAGCGCGGTCAACGGTGGCGTCCCTTGTCGTGGCTAACCGCGTAGTGCGCGTGTGATAACATTACGTTACCTATGTTGTTGTGTTTAATTTTTATTCTCATTGTTGGATATTTGGAGTTTGCATGTGACATCTAAATAATTTTTCAATAATTAATTGATCGTTTCTTACTGTTCTTTCATTTGTATAATTTTAATCAAAATGTATACCAATCAGTACACTCCTCAGTATTTTCAGTACATTCAACAATATCAGCAATTTCCATCTAATAACTATCAAATGTACAATTATAACCAACAATCGGCTTACAGCACTCCACAACCAACTCAAACAGCTGCAACATTTATAAGGCCAACTGTACCAGTCCAACAGCCACAAGTATCAACTCCTAAAAAAAAGGTTTTAAGCATATGGATGGGGAACGTATGTTTTATGAAATAATTTGTAATTTATAATCATTACTTACTTATGAAGTACCTATTATTATTCTAGGTGGAACCTTATATGACTGAAAGTTTCATCACAGGTGCATTTCAAAAGATGGGAGAATATCCAAAGAATGTTAAGTTGATTCGCAATAAAAATACTGGGGAAAATGCTGGCTACGCATATGTTGATTTCTATGATCCAGTATCTGTTATGCAAAAACTCAATGGAAAATATATACCTGGTACTAATCCAGTAAGTTGTAATTTTGGTTTTTAGTTATCTTGTTTGGTAATCACTGAGCCAAGTCTAGTGGTAATTTTACTATTGAAAAATTAGCAAAAACAAGGGTTTTATTCATACATTTATTTCTATATCTATGTATATACAATATAGTCAGATATATACCCATATGCAGTACCCATATATAGCGTCGAGGGATTTTTGTTCGGTTAGGGTTTTATATGAGTAAATAATTTAAATAATTTTTTCCTCAACAGTTTTTATATAACAAATTATAGTTAGTCCAAATTTAGTCTACATTTACAGTATTTAATCTGGTCATCTATAGAGCCTCTTCGGGATGTAATAACCGAAAGACCATGATACACCATTGATTATGACGTTTAGCAATGTTCTACACCAACAAAAAAAAAAAAACTAAAACAATGATTATTAACATGTGCATGATATTGAACAATTTATTTCACATCTATTAAAAATGACCAAAATTGATCTGTGTGTATAAAAATAATGGTAAATAAGATTTTTTGTAGAAAAAAAGAAGTTTCTGGGGGGCTAAAACCCTAGGACGCTAGAACCCTACCCCTGTGTATGCCATTGTATGTAATTAAAGTTATAAATATAATACAGACAATAACATATATTAATATTAACAAATTGCAAACTCATAGAACCAACACAAACTTGTTCAGTGGATTCATTCCTTCTTAAAGAATAAATAAGTATGTATATTTTTTATATACTAATGCTCTATAGGTTAGTACAACATGACACTCAAAAATAATAATATTTATGCAGTACAGGTAGTAAGCTGCTTTGGTAATGAGACTTAATGGTTACCATGATAAGCGACTACCCGAATAATTGTTCAGTAAACTCAATTTTGTTATTGCAACTACCGCAGATTAACTGCATTACCTATATTATTTTAAAATATTTTTGAAATCTACAAAATAAATTAATATAAGTATGTCTGCCCAACAAAACATAAATCATAATAAATGCTTGCTGCTAGACTTCTATGTGTTTTAATTAATTTCAATTTTTATCAGATGGAAATACTCCAAATAATAATCTGCTTTGAAATATTAAATTAAAAATGTATATTCAAATAATATTATTATAATACAATGCATTATACTTTACATTTTTGTACCATGTTAATTTTGTAATATTTAAAGATGAATTAAATATGAGTAATTATTATTTAAATGTTAAATAGTGTACATAACTATTTTTAATTAATTAATAGATTCCTTAGATATTTTTTGGAAATAAAGTTTATAGAATTTAGAATTACATAAATAATTTTTGATAAATATTATTTACAGCCTGTGAAATTTAAACTCAACCATGCTGGAAGTCTTGGAAAAACTACTGCAAGTGGTACAGATTTTTCTGTGTGGTTAGGTAAACTTAGCCCAGATGTAGATGACTATCAGTTATATAAGACGTTTGCTTATCGCTATCCATCTATACGTACAGCTAAAGGTAATAATAATAATTTGAAATAATATGATTACCATACCTACTTAAAAATTTCATTTAAAAATCCCATTTTTACTATAATAGTAGTTTAATATGTAGTTATAATTTTTCAGTGGTCTTGGACAGTTCTGGTTTTAGTAAAGGATATGGTTTTATTGATTTTGGCAGCAAAGAAGAGCAAGAACACTGTCTTAACAATATGAATGGTTTTCCAGGCCTTGGTTCCAAACCCATTAAGGTTAGCAGTGTCATACCAAAATCAAAACGTCATGTGTAAGATTGTTTGATATTTTTTAATTTATTTCACAATACATTTTCAAATGTATAACAATAAACTATTCAATACTAATTTAACAAATAATAATATCAATTTGTTAATTTGAAACTATAGACACTATAAAGTGATCTCTAAATTGATTACTTGCATACTCTGTTATTAAGTTGTATGTGTTTTACTAATATATTAACTACTGAGGTTAGGTCCTTTTTGTATTCTAATAACATAAACTCCGCAGTTCTGTACACAACTCTATTATCTACTTGGTGCTGTAATTCCCACATGGGAATTAGCAATAGGTTCCCCCCTCCATGTCAAAAATAATTTTCCCGTGGAAAAAATGAATTGTATAAATATTAAAATTGAAATAATTATTATATTATGATTAAAATCATTAAAAATACTATTATTATTTTTAATTCTTTAAAAGAAATTTTCTAAATAGTTTTTTTATTTTATCAAAAAACAATAGGTACTTCCCAGTTACATATGTAATAGGAACATTAGGTACAATGAGTTATATTGATATTATATCCCGAGGATAGCTACTCACCTTAATTTTGGTAAACGCAAATTTATAAAGCTAATTCGAGGCGAGCCACACTGTAAGTGATGTTTATAAAATAAAGACACATTTTTAATTCTATATCAATTTATTTTTTACCCTTCACATATACATTACTATATTTAGATTTAATGAATTTAACTATTTAAGCGTTGTTTACAATGATTCACATACATAAGTAGTCCCAAAAATTGGAATAAGCCTCTTGGCAGTCTTAGCACACTCTTTTGTTAGTGGGTAGTTTTCTTCATTTTGACATATGCTCCACAATTTTGGCTACACAAACTAAAAATCACCTTTACCGCCGCTATTTCAATCTATAATAACAACTGTAATGATACAAAACCGATGGAGATAAAAACACCATCTTACAATTCTAACAGAGTAATATTTATTAATTTTAGTCTAAGCTTAGTTCAAGAGCCACACAAAACTGATTTAAGATACACATGCAGCTCGCGAGCTTCGTTTGGACACCCCTGTTATATCCTCTCCTATTAAAAAATTATGTATTGTACTGGTACTAAAGTAATTGTGATTTAATTATATTTTTAAAAATGAAAAATAATTAGTTATAATAAATATGTATAATAAAAGT
Organism: Metopolophium dirhodum; assembly: GCF_019925205.1. Taxonomy (NCBI): domain Eukaryota; kingdom Metazoa; phylum Arthropoda; class Insecta; order Hemiptera; family Aphididae; genus Metopolophium; species Metopolophium dirhodum. The sequence goes on from NC_083560.1 coordinate 25,328,925, forward strand.
TGAATAATAAATAAAAAATTAATAATATTAAATAAAAATAACGTAAAAGAGCTATAAATATTTTATTTAACTAATTATATTATTACATAATATTCTTTACTATTTATTATTTTTAAGGTAGGTATAAAATAGTTTAGTATTTAATTTCATAGATTAGGTTAAGGTATTAAACAAATATATTTGTGAAATGTTATTTTATTACAGTTTTAATTTTAACTGTGTGATTATTGGTTAGTATAAAATACTACAGTAGTGTAATTGAAATTCAGTACAATTATTGAATTTATTGTTTTAGTGCTTCAAATGACTCTCAAGGATACAAGGCAAGTCAAAATTATGGACAATATTTTGAAACTGATTATTGGCGTCTGGCATCTGGCATCTGGTTCAACCTGGAAAGAAACCTCAAGGTCAAAAATGAATTGGAAGTTCTAAATGGCTACCACTCAACACTATAGAAGATATTTAAATATTAATAATAATAATAACTATATCAAGTATTTAAATACATTCTCAGGTAAATTTAAACATTTGAGATTGGTGTTCTAATTTATTTTTTAATTCCTACCAATCATGTTTTTATAATGTGATTAAAATAATAACTTTGGGTCAATTAACGTAGTATATGTTTTTATATTAATTATTTGATTAAAATTATTTAAAAACAGGTCTTTTAAAATATCGGTTACAAAAATAAATTGCATGCATAAGTTTAAAATAGACAACAGAGTGGATAAGTATTGCGATTTTTCAATAAAATACCTTTGAAATACATTTTATTTATTAAGCGTAGACAAAAAAAGGGTGAAAATCCACCACAGGGTAAATACACTCAGGTCCATAAGGTACTCAAAAATCAGTATTGCGATACTAGATATTAGTTAGGTTTATTAGGCTTTGTAGTATCGTGATACTAGATACTCGATAGGTACTTACAATGTAAGTATAGGTATTTACAAAAATGTGTTTTTTTTAATTTTAATTTTTTTTTTGTTCATACACAATAATTAGTTGAAATAATTCTTTGATTTAAACTTCAGTACCTTTTTTTTTGGAAATGAAACTAGTTGGTGCATTCAAAAGGTCATTTAAAATGTGCAGTTGTTTTCAAAAGCACCGGAAAGAACAGTATAACGGGACAATGATGTGTATTTTTACTATTTTAATTTTTTTGTATTTTTAATATTTTTCAACTGTCATTGTAACAATATAATATTAAGAGCCTTGTATTACATTTTTATCCTTTTGTCCCAACGATTTACATTTTATTAATATCTATAGAAAAAAAAACTATTACAATTTGAAACTGAAATTAGGAATAATAATATTATTGCTTTTTCACTACAACGCCTTCATCCAGCATTGTATATAAAAATCCTACACTGAAAGCATAACTAATATTTATAATTTTTATAAAATTGAAAATCTGTTAGCTGAAAGTGAAAGTTGGTATAGTTTATGGCAAAAAATGACTGCCAAAGTATGGACATAATTGATTTACTAGAACATACCAAAATATTTTTCCCTGGCATTACAATTGCATTAGAAATGTTTCTATCTTTGCCAGCTACAAATTGTGCAGACGAAAGGTCATTTAGCACTTATGAAGGGTTAAAACTTGGCTGAAGACCGATTAAATGTCCTATGTATGTTAAGTGTCCATCGTGAAAGAGTAAATATAAGAAAAGAAAAATTCATTGAACAGTTAAGTCAATAACAAGGTTTGCAATAGAACAACCACGTAGACTTCAGTTTAAATAGAATAAATAGCATATATTTCTAACACATTTTTTAGTTTTAAAGGAATATATTTTTTAATGTACTTTTTGGTGTTTGGTTTCATATAATTATAACTCATTTTTAGTTTACAAGGAATAGACTTTTTTTATGTATTTTTGGTGTTTGATATTATGCCATCCCCCCCCTGATAAATTTTCTGCGGGTGCCATGAACCGGATCAAATGACGGATCACCATCAGACCGCTCAGAATATAATGATATTATGTATAAAATACAATAATAATAATAGTATTGTCATCAGTCATTATTTATTATTAGAAAAGTATGTTAATATAAATATTAAATAGTAAGTTATTAAAATAATCAATGCAATAACCTAATCTCAAAATATTTATTGTTTGTATAAATAATTACTATTTCTGGTAAATTTAAGTTTTTAAGAAGTATGTACTTCTTAAAACCCTAACACCATCAAAGTTACAAGAAATTTTCGAATACAATTTGTCATACTTATATGTGGCTGAAGATAACTTACAAATTACTGTAGTCTGTAAGCTATTAAATATTAAAAACGCTCTCCTGTACAATTTACCATTTTTGTGTATAGGCACGACCCTATTGTACTGACGGTACAATATGATACTAACACCATATAAATATAAGAAATGTTTTCTGTAGGCACAGAAAAATAGGTTTTTGTACTCGACGAAAAACACGTATTATCAGAAGTGGCGATTGATTGCACAGAATAGCTTATATTAAGATATTAAAACTTTATATATTCTTTGATTTTTTTTCTTAAAAACTTATATGAAACCTCGTTTAAAATGTTCAATGTTGCTAAAAAAAATTTAAAAATGTTTACCTTATTTTATTTTTTGCTTAAAACGGTGAGCCACTCCCAACTAAAATTTCAAGTTTCGGAAAAAATATTATGCAAGTAATTTTTTAGCTACAAAATAATTAGTAAGTTTTTGTGTTTTTGATATATTTTATAATAATATTATGAACTTTAAATGTTTATAAAAAGAGGTCATATTTAAAATACTAATAAAATACATGTTTGGTAATGTATTTGATTATTACTCAAATAGTAAGTACTTAGGTATATAAAAAAGAATTTGAGCCATATTTTTTTTTTATAATCAACCATAATTGACTAAATCTAATCTACCCTTGTCCCATACTAAATTATTAATTATTTAAAAAAGATAAAATTTTAGTTTTGTAGTAATAAAATATACTTAGTTCTAAATATTTATAATTAAGAGTCAGAAATAAATTACCTATTTAATAAAAATATTCAATGCAATAAAGTAGTTAGTATTTAAAATACACACAAATATTTGTTGATGTACAATATTTAAAATATCTATTCAATAATTGAGTAGAGTACAAAATATCCAAATCTGAGAATGTAGATAAATATTTTTATAAATAAACACAAATTTTTGAAATCGTCATTAATCATTATGCTCAAACAATATGATATAAAATATTGTTAAAATGTAAAATAATTTAATTACACGGATTTTAAGAAAACATTTTATTTTCTAACAAAATTAGCTTAAATATTAAATTATAAAAATAGCTTGTAAAATTAATTCAACCTAGATACAGCGTATTAATAATAGTAAATAAATAACTTTTTATCAATAATATTACAAAATATATTTCACAAACACTAGTTGTTATAGTCAAATAATATATTAAAATATATTGTTATTATTTATTTTTGTACCATGGCTTTCAACACAAATTAAATGTTCAACTCATTGGTGTAAAGGAGAGGGGAGATTTCGGTCCAGGAGAATACAAAAAAATTAGGTAACTTGTTTAAATTATAAACTTTAAAAGATCTAATAACAAATAGGACTGCTAAAAAAATGACTGTGTGGAGGTTATAACATCCTTTCTATTGGACACAAGACAATAAACAAATTAAACATTTAAACATCATTATTAAACTAATATAATGCATCTTGAATCTTTACTTTGCTCAAAAACCAAAATGCGGTAGCAGTTAAATTTATAGTAGCTTTAATAGTAGACCCACATCAAATAAACATACATCGACAATATTTATATTTCGTACACAACTTAAATAAATAAGCCCTAATATTCATGCATTAAACTTTTCATTTATAGAAGTATTTAAATTTTAAAAAAACAACCTAGATCCTTATACATGATAATATTAATAACTGTAAATTATTTACTTTAAGTGGCAATTTTACTAGAGGATCTCTGTAATAATTGATATTGGTGTTTCACCTCTAATTCCCACTAGGTATATTATATACAATTAATGGCCACTTAGGTATTTCTGATCCATACATTTTCTTTCGTCCGCTCAGAATAGTTTTTTATTCGAATACTGTAATAATAAACATAGGTATCCTGTCAGAGGACCGAAGGGACGATATACAAACTTTCACCACTGCTGACATATTCTACCTTGCTGCACTAACCCGCATTTTTTTTATAATACTATTTATTTATTATAATAATTAACTTCAATATACAATGGTTGTTATCGAGAATACCAGGTAAATGCGTTTTAAAAAACGAAATACTAAATTAATTATAAGTCTATACTGCATTGGAAATCGATGAGTGCAGTCTATTTCGAATAACGAAAACTTTTATTACATACGATAAAATATTTAATAAATAAACACAAGTGATATTATAGAATTACTAGCGAGTTTTACAACAGCGTTCAACAATATTTCAAAACATTTTTTAATTTGCACCGATCATAATATGACAGTCAAATACAATACCCACAATATAAAATAACTATCGGTAAAAACTAAAAATTTAAAATCTAGGAAATAAAATAACCCTATAGTCGATTTGTGTGATATGCAATGTTCTTGGACACAATATTTGACACAATCTCTGGGGTTACTAAATTAAAGATTAGAGTTGATTTAGAATAACAAATGTTGGTATTTATTTTTTTTCAATTCTTGATGATTTGAAAAGTACTGAACATTGTTTAGTTTTCATCCCACAGTCTATAAAGTAGATTGAATTTACAACCAAAAACCATTCTGAAAGTAGAAAAACGAAGCATTTTTTTTCTATGATAATTATTATTGGTCTGTGACACAAAAAAAGATAGTTTTTATCAATAATTTCAATAAAACAAATTATACTTCTTCTTAAGTTGTTGTGATTGCAGTTCAAAAATGTTAAAGATATGTATTTTTTTCTAAAAGAATTTTAAATTTAAATTTTAACAAATTTACAAAAAATTGTAAATTATAACTATTTGTAGAAATTTATAAAAATTAAAATGTTCAATATTTATAGCTTAAGGTTGAAATTGTAAACAAGGTTTCTCATTAGAAGTCTGAAAGTTTATTTAAACAGGTTTTTTTTATAGATATTAAAAGTTGAAATTTGAATGAAACTAGATATTATGTTTCAATAAAGAATAATAATGTATAACTTATAGTAAAAAAAATGACTTTATTAGTAATAAAATCATAAAACTATTAAAATTATTGAAATAGTAAAATAATCTGACATGTTATGTAAGGCCGTCTTCATTCAGAATCGATTTCTGTTTGAATTGATTTATCATTCAATTTAAATTCAACACATACATTACAGTGACCACTTGTCTTGTCTACCTTTTTAAATAAAGTTATCAACATTAAAAATATATTTATTGTGTTATATATTTATAACAAAAATGATTTAAGTTAAAAACTAGGTGCCTACATAAATAGTATAAAATGTATTTATAATTATAACCATTAATATTTTTAATGTTTAAATTTTAAATTCAATTTTTAAATGTACATAGTTGTGGTAGTGGCAATTTGAATTGAAACAGCCTCGCTGTGGCTTTTATTTAAGGGACCACAATTAGACAATTTCTAATCTCGTCATCGCCGCCTGGAATCTATGTTAGTTCTAAGTTGTAAATAATTATTACATAATCCGTATTATACTATTTTTATAATTTTTAATGTGAGAATGGCACTCTCGTACTCACGTCAATAATGCGATAACCTTATAAAATTCAACACACGAATTTTACGGGAACTCTCTTATTGTTTTGACAAAATTATTGTTATTTCTGATTTTATTTTTTAAAAAAGATTTAAAATTAGCAGTAAGAAAACTATTAATTGTACGAAATACTTAATATTTTGAATTTTTTGTTTTAATTACGATTATGATTTGATAGAAACCACATTTTCAAGTTTTCAATTATTACAGTTTAAAATTAAATTAGATAAAATATGTATTCAAAGTGTTCCATACGATTTGTAGACATTTTTCTCTAGAATTCAAATTAATCACAGTAAACAGCCTTTAATTTTGTCAAAACATTAGGTATACCTAACTGACAGCAAAAATTGTTGGAGGACAACCACCACAGTTTTCTTGGATTCCACCGTAGGAATAATTCCTAATTGCATAATAATTTTTTTGCTTTAAATTAACTTTACAATTGTAATATTTACTATTGTCGATTCATTTTACAATTCATATTTTCAATTACTCTGACACCAAAATATTATATTTAATTTTTTTTTTATTTCCTCCTCACTTTTAAAAACTACTGAGATACTCTTCATGTTACCATTTAGATTCAATTCCCCACTAGAAAAGATACTGAAGTTGAAAATCAAAGCATTATTTCAACTTTTTATCATGTATTAAGACACATAAAAAAATTCATCATAAATTATTGCAGTCATTGTCTTCATCGCTCCGCTGAGATTCTAATAATATTATTGTGATTAGTAATTATATATTATTAGAAAAAAATGTTAATATAAATAGTTACGTAGATAATTAAATTATTAATGCAATAAGGCCATGGATATCTCAAAATATTTATCGTTTTTATTAGTAAATAATATTTCTGGAATAATAAGTTTTTAAAAAGTACATCATCAATCTTACAAGAACTTTTTGAATACAATGTTATTTATAGGCATTTGAAATTTTAAAAATTGATTTTCTTAATTATTTATAAAAAATATTTGGCTCTATCATAAAACCATCAATATGTAATAAACGATCAAAATAAGATTTTAAAATATCAAATACCCAAACGTACATTTTTTTTTTGATAATTTATTTTTTTAATAATTTTAAAAGTATGTAGAATCAGTAAGCAATTAAATACAAAAAAAATAATTGTTATCCAATAGAAAGTTTTACAATAACATTTGCAATTTATTATTCAATTTTTTTTTTAAACATTTATTATTTTTGAAAAAATGAGTGTTCAATGATATTAGAAGCACCTTGTATATACTAAAAATTTTCATAACTACATTTTTTATAGAATGACCAATGAGGTTAGGTCATAAGAGAACTCGAAGTTTTGTTTTCTTAGTCGATAGGTTTCACTGCAGTTGATGCACTTTACTTTACATATTGGTGATGATAAAACTTAACTTCTTTAGTTTACCTATTGAGGAAAACAAAACATTACTTATTAGTTATTACAAACAGTTTTATTTTTAATAGCAATTGAGAGTTAAATATTACATTTAGTTGGATGTTGTAGAATTGAACTTGTAAATATTTGATTATCATCTGGCAATCAAGGAGTACTGGACACATATTACATAAGACCAGTGTACACTAACAACAAAAAAAGACAAGTGTTGACAACTTACATATGGTTAGGTTAGAATCAAAAGCAGTGGTGGTTATGCATGCTGTTCAAGTGGGGGGCGAAAATAAAAACAACCCTCCCTCAACCCATAGCAATTTATATATATTTTATATATAAATAAAACCAAATCCCAAGGGGGGCAGTCCACCTTTCGTGCCCCCCCCCCCCCCTTATAACCGCCACTGATCAAAAGTAATAATAACAATAACGACGGCTAATATCGCCGGAACGTTATTCGATGATTGTTTTGTTGTAAATTATAGTTACCCTTTTCTGATCCAAGAATGATTGAAATGGAAGAACCATATTTTTTTCTTTCTTTCTTTCACGCCGTTCTATGATTGATTTTTTCAACATATTTATTGATGATAGTCGTTACTAAAAATCAACTGATTTCTTATCCTCAGAAATCATCGTGAGTTCCATAGAAAAGATAAATTGTATTACTTCCTAAAAAAGAAAAGTTTTATTACTTCGATAAAGTTCAACGGACGGCGCCACGGCCAACGGGTGTAATTCTCACTGAACTGTATACTATGGAACGTGCATTGGGAAAATCAGACTGCCATATTGATTCATCTCGTGGAATAAAAAATAAAATTATCTGGGATAATAAATAAAAAGTAAAGATACCACCCTCGGTTAAAAGATTTTAACCGTGGATACCACCGGTATATCACTGATATTCGGTAGAAGATGAGCTAATAAAATAATTCTTTCCATGACAAATCATCGATTAGGACGCTCACGGAATAAAAATGGCTGCCCTCGATAAAGGGACACTTTTCAACACGTCATGAATTATATACAATGCTCCTTCCATGTATAGAATTCAATGGCATTTCTTTTTTACAGTCAAGTTTTCTGGGATCGACAGAAGAGTTAGTTGTATGTAACTATGTAACCCGTGTTCTAATTTGAAAATTGTCTACAATTTACGAAAAACCTCATATAAATCGAGTCTGTAATGAAAATTAGAAAAATGAAGAAACTGTTATGAAATTACATCCAATCTAAAGAATATAACCGGCTATAAAGAAATATCCTTCGATTGGTTCCAAAATCTTGCATCGTTTTATTAACGGCTTCAATAGTTTGTTCGCCATTCTATATAATATGTCCCACATAACAAAGACGCGAAACGAAAAGGATACTGTAATGACGTAAAAAAATATGAAAAATACGAAAAATACAAAAATGACTCCTGTCGTTATATTTGTAGTTATATTAAAATCAGATGTTAAAATAATAAAATTACGCTATTGGGTGCAGGTGTTCGGAGGGCTCTCGAGATCGTATATTCGAGAATTTGATCAAACACACCGTACAGTATAATTGTATGCAAAATGCACATATGATTTAATATCCGCGATCAATATAAAATGTTATATTAAATGCCTTACCTGATTTGCAGTTGTCTGTGGGTGTAGTAGGAGTTGTAGGTTACACAAAGTAATACCAAAATGCACTTGAAAATACACAAATCGAATGAAAGAAGATTCCAGTTGTTGCTCGACGATCGTAAACGTTGGTGACGTTCCAGCAGTGATGCCATTCCTTGTGACAAAAACATATGTTTTTAACACTCACCATATAGTATTATGCAACTCTATCAGTTATACTATAGGTATAATGCAGTAATATTTCACAAGTTATCAAAATAAGAACACAGTTAAATTGTTAAAAAAGTTAGGTAGACAACTAGAAATATAATACATAGCATATTAATGTCTATGATACATACTATATTACGATACGATAAATTATTGTACTATATGAACATAACCTGATTATTTTGTTCTCGTGCATGCGGAGAGTTAAAAATCAAATATTGTCATATTTCATTATAATCATACATAGAAATTTTAGAAATTTTGTTTTTTTGACAATTTAATTAATTATCAGTGGTCACTTCTAAGACTTGTAAATTAATTTCCGAGGTTTTTCAAATTATTATTACAACCATCTTTATATTTTTTATTTTATTAGACATTTAATTGACAAAATTGTTTTCCTTTTTTGTTTTTGTGACGAGCATATATTATCTTTACAACGATCAATGTGTTTAATATTATCTTGTTATTGTGACTTAAGTAGTCACTACTCAGTACTCACTATTTGAACGATTATTATAAAATAAATAAAAAATCCCAAATACCTTAAAACTTAGTCAGTTAAAATATGTTACCTTTTATGCAGTTTAGAATAAAAAAAATAGATTCAGTCTGTACACAAATAAATGAAGCATTAAAAAAAGAAATTGAAGACAATAAAGCTCGCCTTTTTTCAACTATGAAAAGTGTTTTATTTTGCGGACAGCAAGGCATTTATCTAAGGGATTCGGGAGTAGTTTCTGCGAGCGAAGAAGAATGTAGTGTACACAAACAAGGGAATTTAAGGGAATCAAATCACAGAGACAGGTAGTAGAGCTTTAGGAGTTAAATTTTGTTACACTGTTTGAAGTAGATTATAACTAAATTACGTATGCTAAAATCTTCATGTGTTAAGAATTCTAACTTGCATTATAACTTAATATGCTTCAAAAAATTTGAATTAATCAACAGAAACATGTACTTATTACAAATAATAATTATAAATACTTGATAATGAGAAAAATATTAATATATCTAGGTATAAAAATCAAATTATAAATTATAATTTTTTTTTACCAGTTCAATGCAAATGTGATAGAATATGCACCAACATGAAAAAGGGTTAAATGTGCAAAATATAGAAGAGATAAAATAACTGAATATACCAACTACAACAAGTAGTTACTATGAAGCAACATTTTATATTATTGAAAAACATGTTTATTTTCTGTATAATTAATACTTAATGTATTTAAAAAAAAATAATGTATATAGTATATAGTATATAGCATAGAACATATCAGGCAAGTATAAGGTAAAATTTATAAATTTTAAACTTATAACAGATCTAATAATAAATACGACTGATAAAAAAACGACTATGTAGAGGTTATAACCTCGTTTCTACTGGCCACTGAGTAATATAAAATTTAAACATTTAAACATCATAATTAAACTAATATAATACATCTTGAATCTTTACTTTACTTTGTTCAAAAACCAAAATGCGGTAAGCAGTTAAATTTTATAGTATCTTTAATAGTAGACCCACATCAAATAAACATACATCAAGAATATTTATATTTCGTACACAACTTAAATAAATAAGATTTATGCATTAAACTTTTCATTTATAGAGATATTTAGATTTTAAAAAAGAAACCTAGATCCTTATACACCACAATAATATTAATAACTGTAAATTGTTCACTTTAAATGGTAATTTTCCTGTAAGAACTCTGTAATAACTGATATTGGTGCTTCACTGTCTGAACATATGAATGTAATGAATTTATATTAGTTTAAAATAATATACACTGTCATGTTTTTAATTAAAAATCACAAGTGAATAATATTTTAAACTATGAATAAAGACAACATATAATGATCCACATACACTTACGTACAGACTGTTGACAATCAACTGCAAAAACAAAATATATATTTTAATAAGTACATAACATTTGGAGGACGTGGTACCCGCATGTGTTGTCTCCATCTTACAAATTAACATACCAAATTTTCATTTTCCAGTTTCAATAATAGTTTGCTGTCAGTTTTGATATTAGAGTGAATTGAGCTATTATAAAACTTCTAGGTATGAACATTATTCATGTACTCTCATCGGGTTTTTTACGATATTTTAACTTTTAAGTGAATTATGAGCATTTTAAAATATTAAAATACCGTGAAAAACCAAAGAGAGAACATGGATAATGTTTTTACTTAAAAGATTGATAATAGGTCAATTCACTCTAATATCAAAACTGACAATACACTATTTGGCGAACAGAAATGTGGTAGGTATGTCGTATGTGTGTAAGACAGAAACAACACATGTGGGGTACTACGTTAACTTAAATAAAATAAAAATATATTTACATACCTGGTTGAATAGTGAATTTGTGCATTATATTATTGTGTTTTTAATATTTCAGTTTTTGGTCCTGGGGGGAGTGTATAATAAAGAAACAAAAAATAATATTATGGTGTTGAACACTAGTATATCAAACAGTGAATAGTGCAATGAGAACATCATTGGCTAAAGTTTGGTTGTTCGTTTCTAAACAGGAATTAAATAAAATAATACAACTTATGATAGTAACTTAGAGATGTTTATGCTTGTTAAAATATGTTTAAATGAAATATATAAATATATAAATAAGATATATTTAATAAATCTATTTAGAGTTATGGTAATAGTTTTCTCTATCCAAGGAAAAACACAATAATAGAAAGTACAACCCCACACGCTACACACTAGAGAGCCTATTTGTTATAAGATTCTCTGTCACTGCTAGACACACTGGTACCTATGTTCACAAACTTGTGCTATCTCACACTGTCTGGCGTCTGCCCTATTGCCATTGTCCCCCACAAAACACAGACAGGCTTCCGTCTTAATTAGACATAAACATGATAATAACTAATAACTAATAATAAAATCATGCCTGCACCGACTGTACAATATTATTTGCAAGTTGAGATTATACCAGTGTATTTAGCCCTGTTATCTAGTAATTTACATACCTTTTGTCACTCAGCATACGACAAAAACGGGGTGATGATGATCCACAGATAGCGTTATGACTCAAAGAAATCCACACAGAGTGTCTTAATGGTATTTCAGTTGTAGTTGCAGACACATGGAACGGACTATGGTTCCAGAATCCAGTACTCCAGTTCGCAGTAATGTACCTATTTGATTCCAGTGAAGTGAACTACCTATCAACGATAAAGAAAATTGTATTATTATAAAATATTACACATTGGAAATTCATAAGTGAATATACGAGTCATAGGTGTTGACGTGCAACGTGTCGGGACTCCAGCGAGCGAGGCGAATGTCAACATCCACACGAACACACATTCGTTTGAGATCTTGCGTCAGAAGGTCTAAGCTAGACCAAAATCAGTAGCTACTTTATCATGCGAATAACGATGGTCGGAGGCATCTTTCCCGTCGCGGTACGAGTCATAAGGCTTAGGCGTCATGAGAGGGGACCCGAGATATAATTTAATTGTCACAGAAGTCGTTACACAGTAACTACCAATACAAAACTCACAAAACTCTTAAATATATTTCGTGTTGCCGCGAGCAAAGTGGTGATAAGCCGCCGTAACACCAGCACACGGTATTAGATAAGAATAATATGTTATGGCGCTATACAAGTCTTGTACATTGAACTGTATGTCCATATACTAATATAATGTTGTATTTAAGTATATTAATTTATATTTAATTGTTATGTAGAGTCACCATCTTAAATATCTACCTACTTAGACTGTATTGAACTCGATGTGTATTGACGATGATTTTCCCGTGAAATTGTAGGTGTACTTAGGTACAGTTGAATTTATAACCTAAAATATAATATTAATAAAAATATTATTATTTATTATCTATGCATGAGTTTCTATTTAATATATTTAAATTTGTACATTTTTAAATTTCAGTTCATTTCATTCAATGTCATATAAAATCGGGCAATAATACTTATATGCAGTGGTGGATTCAGGGGAGGGGAACAGGAGCACGGCCCCCTGTAAAATTTTTATTAAACATGTTTAATATGTTACTACGAGTATGTTACTATGATATTCTACGTGATCCGTGGGTTTTACTTTAAAATTGTATTTTTCCTCTAATATCTCAAGGAGATAAATATCGTTCCTTTAAACTTCACTGGATAAATGAGTATCCCTGGTTATCTACAAAAAAGCAAAAGAAAATTTTAATGCCATCTAAACATTGACTACCATAAGATTTGTTTTTTTTTAATCTGATAATTTCATAAGTGTTATGAATGGAAAAATACAAAATATAGAAACAACATTAGACACTGCTATGACACGTAAAGTTGAACAAAATAGAATTAATCCCTATTATTGAAACCATACTATTTTGTGGCCTACAAAATATATCCTTACGTGAGCATAGAGATGATGGTTCTATATATTCTGTTGATGACGATATTAAAAATCAAAAAGGCAATTTCAAGGCTTTATATTAGAATTTTGTATTAACGCTGGAGATCAAATTCTAAAAGAGCATTTCAAATCTGCACCAAAAAATACTACCTATATTAGTAAGACGACACAACATGATTTAATTAATTGCTGTGGAAATGTTATAAGTGATAAAATAATTCAAAAAAGTTCATATTTAAAAGTTTTATAGTATTTTAGCTAATGAGACGACTGACATAAGTATTTCTGAACAATTTTAATTTTGTGTTCGGTATTTTGATTCGAACTCATGCTCAGTACAGAATCATCTTTTTGGATTCACAAAGGTTGAACATGTAACTGGTGAATATTTAGCTGACACCATTATACAAATATTAAAAGAAAATAATTTAGATCTTGCTCTGCTTCGAGGTGCCGTGAATATGAGTGATGCGATAAAGGAATACAATCTCGAATTGAAAGTTGACAGCATCTTGCATTTTATACTCACTGTGCCAACCACAGATTAAATTTAGTGCTCAGTAAAGCAAGCACGCGGTACCTTCAATTCGCAAAACCGTCGGAATAATAACAAATATTTATAACTTCTTAAGGGAATCTACTTTAAGAACTCAACTTTTGAGTGAACAAATTACAGAACTTTTTTCACTCTAAAAAGCAGTAAAAGCTAAAACGCTGTGTGAAACTCGTTGGGTCGAAATACATGATGGAATTTTACATTTTTTGGAAATATTACCAGCTATAATAGTTACATTAGACGAATCAAGCCTTAGCAACCATACAGGAAGCAATGCACAATATCTATCTGCAGCTATTTGTAAATTTGAATTTTTTATTTCCTTAAAAATATTACGAAATTTTTAGCCATAACACTTCCACTTTCAATTCAGTTACAGAGTATTAATATACACAATCCATAGAAATGATCAACAATGTTAAAAATGTGTTAACTACAATAAGAAAACATTTTGGTGTGTGATATTATGTAATCAAAATTACCTATATTAAATATATAAATTTAAATTATTAAATAAATATTAAATATACCAATTTTGTTTAAAAATAAGGGTATGTATTATTAATTATGGTTGAAGATTCATTATACAATTTATATGTGCCCCCTATCAAAATAACCAAGATCCGCCCCTGCTTATATGGCTATACAAATCAAACTTTTTATTGTTTATTAATATTAACAATTGATAATATGGACACTTAATAATATGGGCACTTCTGTCGTTCCCTGCCTCCATACTATTAGATCATGGAATTTCGAAAAAGTGCCAGGTGTTAACTTCTTTACGATAATTATTGACTATAATAATCGGTCGTCTCGCTCATTAGGTAGCCACTACCTAAATTTCTAACAATAAATACTAGAATATGAAGAAATCATCGAGTTACTTAACTTAACGTTTTTAACATAATTTTAATTTTTAACTCGTTAATGACGAGCTTTGTAATACGACTATAAGAGTCATTTTTTAAAACAAATTACAATTTAAAAAAGTAAAAATAATATTGTATACCTTCTAGTTCAGCTTCAATGGGACTAATAGGAGTATTATTTTGACTGGAACTGGCACTGCATTGAATTATGATTTATATAATACAAATCATTTCAAATTTGTTTACAGATCTCTTATTTCGTTATCAGGTTCATTGGTAGGATTGACAATATGTACATACAAATAAACTTGAATTGTTTATCATTCACGTGAACAATACCGAAATGGTCATTTGTACTTACGCGTGCAGAACAATTCTGATTTTTTATTTACACATACTCACACACCCTAATGATCAGTGTTTGTAGTGTTATTAATTTTTCTCAGCTAGATAATTGTTTTACAAATAATATCCGAGTGGCATCATTTAGGGAGGGGGCACTGAGGATTTATGCAACTGAGGAATAGGCCTCATTTTAGTATTTACATAAACCTTAAGTCAGCACTTTTGAGTTGCCATTTTAACAGTGTACATTACGTCCGTGAAGTTAGCCCCCTGACTTTCACATAGAGACTCCAAACTAGTGCCAATATTTAGCAACCTTTAAGCAACTTTTAGCAACCAACGTTAAAATATTTGCAACCTATTACTTCGTGAGCAAAATTAGCATAGTCAAACTGGAGGGCCAACTTCACGCAGCCCCCCGACTTTGTCCTACCGACTTCGGACTTGTGCCAATATTTAGCAACCTTTTAGCAACTTTAAGCAACCAACTTGAAAAAATTTGCAACCTCTTTTTTTATTTACTTTATCAGGAAACAAGTTCGGGGGGGCAGACCCCCTACATTGTCCTATTGACTTCGGACTTATGCCAATATTAAGCAACCTTTTAGCAACTTTTAGCAATCTACTTGAAAAAATGTGCAACCTCTTTTTTTACCAACTTTATCTGGAAAAAATTTTGGGTGTCGTCCCTCTGCATATAACCTACCACTTTGGAAATATATTTGTATGAATTACCTATCAAGTTTATGTTTTGTTATTTGGATTCAGGTTTAATTTTCTTGTAGTTAATTATCAACTTAACTGATTGTATGGATATAAAATGGACATGTAACTTTTAATCAAACCCAAGTTAAATTAATTTAAAAATGAATTTATAATAAATGTTATAATACAATTAATATTATTGATGGTGCATATTGCAGAAAATATATATTTTTTTGTTCTTGACCATATTCCTAGGTACTATACAAAATAATAATAATAATAATAACTTATTTAATGATTAAAAGTTAATTTTAAGTTTTCATAAGATTTTTAACTCAACTGAGTTAGAAAGATAGAATAAATATTAACTATATACCATTAAAAATGTTTTTAATATATAAAGGGTTATTGTCAGTTTTGAGTGTAGGCAACGTGTTCCGCATTACACGATCACGCGGCATATTAATAAGTGTAACATAGTATGTTAAACATATTGAACAAATTTAAAATGTATATATTTTGGGTGTTAAACGTTTAAAAAGTATACATTTTAATAATGCAGTACTTGAAACCGGTATTGGATATCAATTTTAAATACCGGTTAAAACTGTTAAAACCCGAAATCGGTACCGAAACCGAAAACAAAATCGAAAAAAATCAATACCGATAGTCAAAACCGAAATAGGAAAACATTTTTTTTCAGTTTCAAGCCCTGATAAAACTACTATATTAAGTAGGTAGGAAGTAATTTTTCATAATTATAATACAAGTCGTCTTAGTGTAATGAGTATTAGACTCAATGTTATATGATTGGTGTATCTGTATTTAATGTCGAACCATTATTAACAATTTTATTATACATGATACTGTATACCGTTTAATATCTTAGAAGCAAATTGATAGTATTTATGTTTAGATGTCCAAATATTTTAACAAATTTGACCATTAAAGAATTTATCGAATACAGGGTGGTTTTCATTTGAAAAAAAAGATTTAAACACAGAACAATTTTTAAATGAAATAAAAATCTAAGTAGCTTATAATAATAAAGTTTTAAGCATACTAAAAAATTCAAAAACAAGAATTTGAATAAAATATGAGTGATGTATCACTCTGCAAATTTTCAGAGAACTTTCTTATTTTCTTAAGCAAATAGAGATCATTAGTAAATTGTATAATTATTGAGAAGAACGAATATAATATTATTGTGACCATTAATTAGAATAATATTAAATATCAAGATATCATGTATAAATAAAATTAAAATTGTATACTTACTTGACATTATTGGCTTCTAATTGAGTTGGAAACATCGAAAGTGGAATATTTTGATTTTCAGGCAAAGTATCTGTCTAGCATAATTTATGAGAGCTACAAACAAATACATACAAAATGGTTTTAAAAAAAAAGTCGCTCTGCTGTACATTAGGTGAGCAAGTGGGAGTCATTCTGCTGTACAGTAGGTTACAAGTGGGTCACTGTAGAATGGAGGGTATTAAATTTAAATTCATTGATATAATATCATTGTATAAGAAAAACGATTCTGAGTGGAGACGGTATGTCAGTCTAGGTATAAGACATATATTATACTTATGTATGGTAAAAATTTGACTTATAATAGGTACCTATAATAAATTCCAAATTAATCATATCACAATATCCATTAGGTAGGTACTTATAACGCGTTATACATCAACAAAAAAACCGTGATACTATTATAGATATATAATAGTATACTTTAGAAGTTTCCAGTACCCACGAATAATATTACACAAGCACAACACTATAACTCAAATAGTAAGTTAATCTAGGTTTTTTGTTATGTAATTTCGTCCAAATTTGAACTTAAAATGACTATAAAAAAAATTGTGATTTCATTTATGTATTTTTAATATTTTTCAACTGCTATTGTAAAAATTTATCAGGAGCCTTGTATTACATTTTCACGCTTTTTTTCATAACAAATAAAACTTTATTGGTATTTAAAAAAATAAAAAAAACTAAAAAAATTTAAAACTGACAATGTCTGTAAACAGCTCAAAACAAGTCAAAATATTTTGAAAATATTATCAAGTATAAGATTTGACAGAATAAACATTCAGTGAAATTTTCATATACCTACAGTTACTCGTTTTTGAATAACTACGGAAATCGCTACGTGAGAAATCGAGTGAATATCAAATATTGTAAAAATATGAACTTCAAACGCTCATAAAAATTTAATTTGACTTTCATGTAGACATTTTTTTTTTGATAAAGGTAGACAAACTTATAGATAAACTTGTATTACATTTTCAAATCTTAGATTTTAAAAGAAAAATTTGTATGAATTATCAAATCAAAATAATTTGCTAATTCTCGTGATTTTTCTGTATTTTTTCAATTGTTGAACTTTAAATGCTTATAAAAAAACTGCGACTAAGGATTTTTAATATTTTTCAAATGTCATTGTAACAATACAGTAGGAGTCTTGTATTAAATTTTCAAATATTTTTACTTAACAAATAAAGTTTATTGACATTCATAGAAAAAAAAACTAAGAAAATTGGAAACTGAAAATGTCTCTAAACAGTTCAAAACAAATCAAAATATATTGAAAATTTTATTGCGTATAAAAAATGCAAATATAAATAACCAGTTAAAATGTTATGTATCTACGGTCAAGCTGTGTAGCTACCCAATGCACCAACAATATTCACTTTCCCATCAAACAAGATACTGAAGTTGTAAATCGAAGAATCATTTCCACTACTTATCGTGTACACAAATTCAAAAATTTAAAAATTTAAAAAAAAAGCACACATTATTGTAAAAACAATACATTCATCGTTCCACCCAGAGTTTAAAAAAATTCGAATTTTGGGTGGCTGAGGAAAAATACCTGTTTTTTAGTGTCTAACGTTTATAAACAATAATTACGATATCTTAAGATTTTTATATTTTAATTTTTTCGTTATTTTGAGTTTAAAAATATTTAAAAACGATTTTTCAATGGTATTTTACAGTTATAAACATTTTTTTTTACGTTTATTACGGTTATTTTGTATTTTAAGCTTTTCTGAATTTTTTGGTTTTTACATTTTAAATTATGTTGTTCATTCAGTTGATTCAATATTATTTTACGTTAATTGACGATTTATGATTTTAAATCTTTTACGGTGTTACTTATTTACATTTCACTATTTTTTTAATTTTACAAATGTTTACGTTAATTTCTACGGTGGTTTACGTTAATGTTTTCTAAGTGATTTAAAGTTTTTTTTATAGTTTTTGTCTAATGTGAAATAAATAAATAGGGAGGCTTCAAAAAATTTCAACATATTTCTTACATGGATAACAAGGCTATTTATAAAACCATATGAAACTGTAAAAAATGTAAAATTCTTAAGAAACTGTTGAAAAAATATAAACAATTTTAAACATAATTAAAACGTATGAAGACCATTCAATGTACAAATGAATATCATGTTGGACGTTGGTAGTATGTAATGGTGAAATATATTATCTTTCCATTTATAGTCGATAAAATAGTGTGGCACAGTTATAAAATTTTAAAATATACAGCTCTAAACGACAAATTATTTAAATTACATGCATAAAAAGTAGTATTGAAATAAAAACAAATTGGTTCAAAATAACCAACATGAAGCTACTTGGATTTGCTGGAACTAATCAGACAGTCAGGGGCACCGTGAATTTAGCCCCTAATTTTGGTTTTTTTATTTCTAAATTTTCTGCAGATTTACAAATTCTTAAGCTACATCAATAATAACTTAAATAAATAATCATAAAAGTAGTGAAAAATCGATCACCGTATTTGTTAATCTTAAAGAAACAGTATTTCATATTTTCTGGATTTACAAATTTGGGGATTGTATTTACAATTTAATATTAATTATTACGCTCTGTTGTACATTGGGTGTCTAGAGTCACTGTAACGGTCGTGTTAAATTTAAATCAATAATCATTGTATATGAAAAAATGTTCAGTGGAACTTATCGTTATGAAACATATTTATACATCACTCACCTTGTTCTACAACTTTTCTGGATAAATATGAAAAACTAGAAATTCTCAGCCCTAGTAATCATAACCAGGGTTAGGATTTTAAAGGCATTACCATATTACTTATAAAATGATTAAGTAATGGCAAAATAAGTTTCAAATTTATTTCAAGATTCAGAAAACTGAAATTAAAAAATTAATTTTTCATATTTACGCAATATTAAGTGCTATAAAATCCCAACCACTATTATAATAAATCACTATAATCGTCAAAAACAGTAAGAGGTAATGTGTAATAATAATTTGTGTATAGTAGATAGTTCGAATATTAATATATAAACTAAGCTTTTGTTTTTAACCTTACGTATACAAATTTTAATAGAAATCGTACATTGTACCTATTATTGATTATAAAATTTAAATCAATCCTTGTGATCATTTCTTAATTATTTTCTTACTTCTAGGTTTATTAAATGTATATAATTTATGAACAATCAACGATAACTTACCTTTTTTTTTGTCCATTTCCCAAACGTGGCAAGCAAATGACCAATGTACTAAACCAATATTATAATATTGATACGTCCGAAATGAATAAAATAAATTAATCATAACTCAATTCGCAACCACCAAAATAGACTATGTGTCGTATGATGATATAATGTCTTTTGTTTACACATCCCGCCGATTAGAATCGCGCCCTACCGCAACATGTTGCTGTCGGTCAGCGGCAGGAATCAACCAGTCCAGTAAGATATAATGTGATTTGTTTTTCCGGTCTACCAGGGTGCGCACAGTGTGGTAAAAATATAATGTGTTATTACTTATTATGCAATATTGTATTGCCTATGTAAAACTCATATTATTTTTCCAATACCTACTTTCTCGAAGTAATTGACTTGATATCATTGGTGAAGGGGGTGGGGTGATCTTCACATACATAATAATGAATAGTAAAATTGTTTTTGTTGGTATAAATTAATTAATTTAGCAGTAAGACTTGCTCACAGTGGTGGTTTTGACATTACTATTGTAATTTTAGCAGCACGACAGCGTAAGACGAAGACTAAGTAATTATTACACTATATGTCACTATACCTATACTTAACACGAATAGTTGCAAATCACTTAATGCGATTTTTTAGTGTGTATCTTATCGGTAATTAGGGATTGATTACTAACGAGGGACGTACAAATAAAACATAACGAATGTCAAATAATATAATATTAATAATTATTTATGTTTAAATAAAAACTAAAATTTGTACCGGTAAATAATAAGATATATTATTACAAATTTGTTGAACTATTGTGGGCCACATCGAAAAGGTTCGCGGCCGCATGTGGCCCGCGGGCCGCGTGTTTGTGACCGCTGGTATAGACTATAAACTTTCAAAAGTTAATACATCTATAACACAGCGTGTTTTATTTATTTAATATTAAGGGGATTCGATACCGTGATTTTCTGTTTTTGTCTAACACACGCGCGACATAGTATTTTAGACGTGTTTTTTGCCAAACATTCCAATTGATCTATTAAAGCGATAAGAATTCTGAAAACAGATTTGAATTCGTCGTCAAGTCTACTTGAAATCGACTTTCCCACATTTTTGATATTATCCCTCCAAATTCCAGAAAACGTCATATTAAAAAAGAGTATATAAACATTTTTGTATTTCAATTTTTGGAGAATCTAAAATCAAAAAATCAAAATTGTGGGAAAATCGATTTCAAATAGATATGACGACGAATTCAAATCTGTTTTCAGAATTCCGTTCACTTCATTGGATCAATTGATATGTTTGGCAAAGAATCCGTCTAAAATCCTATGTCGCGCGTGTGTTAGACAAAAACAGAAAATCACGGTATGGAATCCCCTTAAGGTGAGCGGACCCGTACAGCTCATGAAAGCACAGCGACAGCTCCATGGAAAAATTCATACTTTATAACAAGTCACTTTAAAATAAATACTGCCCCCTAAATAATCTAATTGATACCTATGTTCAAGGCCGTAACTGAGGGGGAGGGTCCGGACCCCCCCCCCCCCCCGAAATTTTTAAAAGTAGAAAAATTTTAGCGGTGAATATAGTTTATAAACTATAAATTGTATTAAATAATAATTGTATATTTTTGTTAAAACAGTAATTTAAAATAAGATTAAATTTATCATTTTATTTTATTTCAACGCCGTAATAAAAATTAGGATCAATAGATACGATTAGGTACTAGCATTTATAATCAATGGTACCTACTAGTTACAATAAAATGTGATTGTCACAACTCACAAGTGATATAAACTTATATATTATGAAATACGGGCGCAGAAAATCCAAATTATTTAAGATTATAAAACAAGAATATAACAATATTGTGTGTATTGTAAAACATTCATTTTACTGCTGTTCATGCTCACGTAAAGTGTATAAAATGAGTAAAAGAAACCAAATTCAAAATTATTTTACAAAGAGACAAAAGGTATGTTAAAAATGTACTATTTTATTTAATTATTATTATATAAAATGGTTATAATACAAATGTATTATATTATGTATTAATAATTATTAATACGTTCAATGCCTAGGTCAACACGTAGATTTACTTTAATGCCTCATTATTTTTGCTGGTGTTGTTTGATTGTATTATTATTATTATTTTTTTTTTAATGATTGAACGTGTTAATTACCATACTATATAGAGTATAGATAAATTAAAAAGTACCTTCTACTTTATTTATTTTAGACTGATGATGTCCCCACTGTCCAAACACAAGTAACTAACAAAACTAACGAAACAATTGAGGTTGAAAACAACGATATTAGTTACTGTTTAAATAAAAATGTGTGTGATGAACTAAAATTAAAATTTTTAACTTCTCCTTGGATGCCAGATAAAAATTATGTATTTCCAACATCCACAACTTCAAAAAAAAAATCTAAAATTTCAATTTCACTGGTTTGAACGTTTTCCGTGGCTTGTTTACTCTACAATTGATAATAGTGGTGCCCTATGTAAATACTGTGTAATATTTGGTCAAGAATTCGGAGGCAAAGGCAATAATCAAAAACTTTCCTCTTTAGTATTCAAAATTTTTAATAATTGGAAACATGCAATTGAGGTATTTAGTGAAAAAATTGTATTTTATATTTTATCTTTTTTTTGATTTGTGCTTTTGTAATGTGAATAATAGTTAAATAGTCTATATATGTATATATCAACTATTATTTTTATGTAAATTGAATATTATAATAATGACCTAATATGTTTTTAATAATGATAATAATACAATTTTATATTTTTAACGTAAAAATTAAGTGTTTAGTATCTATATTTAAAAAAATGTTGGACCCCCCCCCCCGAAATTTTTTGCCAGTTACGGCCTTGCCTATGTTAACTGTTTATTATATAGTGTTTCGTATGTTAAGTAATATATTGAATTTTATTGTGCACTATGCCGCAAAATATTATAAGGCATTATCATTATTATTTATTATAATTTATTTTTATTGATATTAATCACACGGTTATTCGTTTACATTTATTTGAATGTATAATTGTATAATGATGGGTTAAATTAGGGGCACTGTCGAAGTATAAGATCAGTAGTAAATGCATTCATTTAGAAGTTTGGAAACAAAACATAGGATATATTATGCTGCAACAACAAAATAATTATAAATATCTAAACTTGAATCCAAATTACAAAACGTTCATTCTAATATATTTAACCCGTCGTTGGTACACAACTGAGCGCGCTGCTCACACAGATAGCATTTCGAGCGTTATTCGTACAAATATTATTGAATTAATCTGATACTATAAATACCTTCAAATAACAAGTCTATAAATATTTATAAAAATAAATAATTACGCTATGTGTCATTGCCTATCAGTTATCGTTAGACAAAGTCGACAGTACCGATTAAGTGAGCGTCGCACTAACACTGTACTAACCGCGTAATATTTTTATCGCCACCGCCGTAGTCGATTACGTACACGTGTTTTTATTATTTTTTAATTTATCATGGCCAATAAAGTTATTTCGTGGTTAGAAGAGACCGAAGAAGTTTTTTTAGATGACTCAGACGATATCGATGTTGATCCTAGTTAAAAGTTAAAATGAGTCTGATTCACTATCATCTGAACCTACGCATAGATCAAATACTTCACAAACCTCTCGTTGAAGAAGTCGTAGTCCTATAGCACAGAATTCTTACTACTTAGGGAAAGATAAACAAACAAAATGGTATAAGGACGCTCCTCCTAGAAATGTACGTACTCGACAACGTAACATCGTTGTACGTTTACCAGGCGTAAAACAAATAGGTCGCGATGAAAATTCAATTTTGGAGTGTTGGAACTTTTTTTTTTTTAATTCCATTATTGACGATATAGTAAAATACACTAACATACATCTCGATAAAATTCGTTCAAAATATACACAACAACACACAACAACATATGGTACGCGAAACATCAAAATCCGAAATAAACGCGCTTTTTGGACTGTTATATTTGGCCGGTGTTCTACGTAGTAATCATCTCAACCTTGATGATTTATGGTCAAACGATGTCTTATCCCCGGAGTATTTTCGAGCAGTTATGCCAAAAGCACATATTCTTCTAAGAGCAATGAGGTTTGACGATATTGGGAAAAGAACTTACAAAACCGTTTATGTTAGAACGATTGCAGATGCCTACTTTGCGTACAAGTATTTGACAAAGAATAATAAAATAAACTGGTTACACCAAGACAGAAAATGAAGTCCCTGAACGTTCAAATATTGAACATCGTCCGAAGTGCGTATTTTGTCCAAAAAGAAAAAATCGAAAGACCATGGTGAGGAAATATTTTTATGAATACATAATAATAATAATAATATTATATATAAGTAATCATTATTTGTTTGAAATAATTTCGTAGACCAAGTGCGTAAAATGCAGCGTGCCAATATGTAAGGAGCATACGATGAGCACATGCGTATTCTGCTGTAACGATTACAACGAAACAAATACTACAGAAAGTGAATAGACCAGTCATAATTTTAATAGTTTATAAATTTTTATTTATATTAAGTTTTTAATTAATTTGTATTTCTTTATATGACAAAAAAATATTTTTTTGGAATGAGATTGTAGTTTTTTATTTTTATACTTTTTAGTGAAGGATAAAAATATACATAATTCTAGATATGGTTTGATTTTTTAAGTTAATAGATCAATTAATAATAATATAAAAAGTGAAGTATGAGCACCGCGCTCACAGTGTAACAATCATGTTACAAACTATATGTGTATACGACGGGTTAAAAAAGTGAACATAGTTGGTACTTTTGGGAGGTCAAAACTGAATATTCCTAGTAGTTTTAGAAAGCGTCGAGAAAAACTACCGACAAATCACGAAAAAACCTCTAAAAATGGGATTTTAATTTCTAACGCTTTGTATATCCCCATACCAATGAACAAAAAAAAAATAATATAAGGACTACGCTAACAACGTTAAATGTTTGTTATTGACATTTATAGAAAAAGAAACTAATAAAGGTGGTCAAGTGGGTTTCGCTCTGCTGTACCTACAGTAGGTTACAAGTGAGCCACTGTAATATATGGTGTACAATTTGAATTCAATGATGTGATATATGAATAACAATTCTGAGCGAAGACTATAAGTCAGCCTATGATATTACTAAATATATTTGATGATATTATTATGAATAAAGTAATTTATATATAACATATTTGCGTGGAACCTTGTTTTAAATTTTCAATCCTTAGCTATAAATGTTGAACATTTTATAAGTTTTTAACTACAAAATAATTATTGAATTTTTAAATTTGATACATTTTTTCAAAATTCGAACTTTAAATAAGTACTAAGGCATAAAAACTATATATTTTTAATCTTTTTCAACTGCTATTATAACAATATATCAGAAGCCTAGCATTAAATTTTCACGATTTTTTACCCAACAAATACAATTTTATTGATATTTATAGTTTATAGAAAAAAAAACTAATAAAATTAAAAACTGACAATGTCCGTTAAAAGTTCAAAAAGAGTAAAAAAATTTTTTTTAATTTTATAGTGTATAGAAAATAAAAGTAACATTCATTAAAATGTTCATACAGTTCTTCGTTTTTGAATAACAACAAAATAACAAAGCCACTACATGAGAAATTGAGTGAAAATCTAATTTTGTAAAAATATAAACTTCAAACAATCATAAAATTTTTTTTAAATTGTTTGTAGACATTTTTAGATTCTGAGTGGAACGATGAATGTATTGATTTTTAGAATATAATGTTTGTTATTTTTTTTATTTCTTTTTGTGTCTGTTTACACGATAAGTAGTCTGTAGTAAATGCTTCAATTTTCAACTTCAGTATCTTGTACGATTGGAAAGTGAATATTGTTGGTGCATTGAGGAGGTCAAAATTTAAATTTCCCAGTAATTTTCAAAAGCGCCAAGAAAAACAAAAGAAAACTTAAGGAAAAACGGGAATTTTTATGCAAACTCGATTTTTAATAAAATCGACTTTGGTTTTTGATGTAACATTAAAACAAATGACCGTAGATACATGAAATTTTTACTTGTTGTTTATATTTGCATTTTCTATCCACGATAACATTTTCAAAATATTTGGATTTATTTTTAACTGTTTAGGGACATTTTAAGTTTCCAATTTTATTAGTTTTTTTTTCTATGAATGTCAATAAAACTTTTTTTGTTGAGTAAAAATACTTGAAAATGTAATTCAAGGCTCCTGCTATATTGTTACATTGACAAATGAAAAATATTAAAAATCCTTAGTCACAGTTTTTTTTATAAGTACCTATTCAAGTTCAAATCTTGACAAAATAAGGAAAAATCACGAAAATTAACAAATTATTTTGAATTGAGAATTCATAAAAACTATTCTTTTTAAATCTAAGATTTGAAAATGTAATACAAAATTCCTCAAAGTTTTTCTACCGTTGTCAAAAAAAAAAATGTCTACAAACAAATCATATTAAATTTTTATGAGCGTTTGAAGTTCATATTTTTACAACATTGAAAAATCACTCGATTTCTCGTGTAACGATTTTCTTATTTTGTCGTAATTAAAAAACGTATGACTCTAGATACTTGAAAATTTCACTGAATGTTTATATTAGTATTTTCTATACGTGATAAAATGTTGAAGATAATTTGACTCTTTTTGAGCTGTTTACGGACATAGTCAGTTTTAAATTTTTTTAGTTTTAGATTCTGAGCGAAGCGATGAATGTATTGATTTTACAATGATGTGTGTTTTTTATTTTTTTATTTTTATATCTTTCATCACCTTTTAGGACAGTAAAAGTGCTTGGATTTTCTTCAACAGTAACTTTTCTGATAGGAAAGTGAATCTTGTTGGTACTTTGGAGGGTCAAAAGTAAAAATTTCAAAGTATTTTTCAAATGCGCCGTAAATAACAAAAAAAAATAAAGGAAAAACGGGAATTTTTACGCACAATCTGTTTTTGAGAAAATTGATTTTGGTTTTTAGTGCTTTTTTTAGTGCTTTGTAGAGTTTAACTCTAAAACAAATGACCGTAGCCTATAGGTACATGACATTTTTTGACTGAATATATTACCATTTTCTATACACCATAACATTGTCCAAATATTTTGACTTATTTTGAGCTGTTTCCGGACATTGTCAGTTCTCATTTTTTATTTTTTTTTCTACAAATATCAATAAAATTGTATTTGTCGTGTAAAAAAGCTTGAAAATTTAATAGAAGTCGCCTAGGTTATTGTTTCAAAGGCAGATGAAAAAAATTAAAAATCCTTAGTCTAAGTTTTTATTTATAAGCTTTTAAAGTTCATATATCGACAAAATACGAAAAAATCACGAAAATTAGGCAATTATTTTGAGCTGAAAATTTATAAAAATCTTACTTTTTCAATCTAAGATTTGAAAATGTAATACAAGATTATCCATACATTTGTCTACCGTAATCAAAAAAAAAATGTCTACAAGAAAGTCAAATTAAATTTTTAAGAACGTTTGAAATTCATATTTTTAACATTAGATATTCACTCAATTTCTCGTGTAACGATGTTCTTATTTTGTTGTAATTCAAAAACGTATGACTGTAGATACTTGAAAATTTCACTGAATGTTTATATTAGCATTTTCTATACGCGATAAAATTTTGAAAATAATTTGACTCTTTTTGAGCTGTTTACGGACATTGTTAGTTCTCATTTTTAAAGTTTTTTTTTTTCTACAAATATCAATAAAATTTTATTTGTTGTGTAAAAAAGCTTGAAAATTTAATAGAAGTCTCCTAGGTTATTGTTTCAAAGGCAGATAAAAAAAATTAAAAATCCTTAGTCTAAGTTTTTATTTATAAGCATTTAAAGTTCATATATTGACAAAATACGATCAATAATATTTTATTTGTAGGGTAGAAAAAGGTGAAAACTTTATGCATGGCTCCTGATATATTGTTACAATAGCAGTTGAAAAATAGTGAAAATAGTGAAAATACTTAGGCACAATTTTTTTATAAGCATTTTAAGTTCAAATTTTGACAAAATTAATTTAAAATTCAATAGTTATTTTGTAGTTAAAAATGTATAAAATGTTCAACTTTTATAGCTAAGGATAGACAATTTAAAACAAGCCTCCATGTAAATAGGTTATATTATATCGATGGCTAAGAGGCCAAAAGTTGTATGTCCCAAACTTTACATTTTACAGGAGAGCAGTTTTAAGATCTTAAATTATTCTACACCAAATAGTTTGTGTTGTAGAATTTTGGTTTGTCGGTGTTTGATTACATAAATTATTACTTTTAGGACTTAAATTTTTTTTCCAACGTAATTATAATGTTTCTTTTGAATTTAAATGGGACTTGTTATGAATGGCAATAATAATATATTTTTACCCTGGACATATTACTAACCACTGTGTGACGGGGAGTATAAGACCATTCCCTCGGGGGTTTTTATCTGTCGCGAGGGCGGCTCCTTCACGCCTTTGGATGACGCGGTCACATCCCTCCGACGGGTTACTTCAGGGCGCCCTGGCGCCAGGCTGACAGTCCCCCGCCGGCTGCTCTCGTTCGAGATAGATCGGTGGGTTTCGTATAACCGCGTTGGCGAGCGCTGGATTCGACCCAGTCAAATAGCTCCCCTTCTACTAAGGCACTACTCCCGACAGCCCCCGCGAGGCCATCCACATATGTCGCGAACGCGCGGCCGGCGAGCGCGAGCACGCGAGGTACACGCGCGCGTCGGCCGGACGCACGCCACATAGCTCGACGGGCACTGATACCGTTCGGTCATTAGCTAAGTCGGGTTTTCAGTGGGGCTGTCCTCGTCGCCCGCGGGATGAGATTGAAGGATCCGTTATCCAGAGTACTCACAACGACTCTTTTCCCACTAGCATCGACACCGGGGCAGTTCTTTCGCTGACGCGATGCGACCTTTTTTGAGTGGTACGGTTTTCTTTTGCCGGGTGCCGTGTCCGTACCAAATGTTCGGGTTTGAGTGCTTGTGGACATATAAGGTTTTGATGGACATATTAAAAGTTGTTAATTGAATATAAATTCTAATTAATTTATTATATAAAAAGTTAAAATGTACGTAAGACTAATTTTTTTGATATAAAAATTAAATTTGTTTATATAATTGCAGTAAAAAAGTAAAAAAAATATGAAAAATATTGCAATTTTTTATTGAATGTTAAAAATTAATAAAGTTGCATTTTTCATCAAATTTTTAGTCAAATAAAACCCGTGTTATTGATATTATATGCTAATTGAAGATATCATATTATTTATTGTAATTTAAAATTAAAAATTTTTATTATTTAAAATAATACGTCCGGACATATTCATTTTTATAAATAGGTAAAAAAATCAATATTATCTAAAATATTACACGTCCAAAATTGAATGTATTGTTTTTAACAAAAGTAACAAGTCCGGACTTGTTATATTTGTCCACTTGATATTTAGATCATGTTAAAATATTTATTGTATGTCTCATTAAATTAGAACTTGTTATATGTGTGCACTAAAAAAACATATCTTGAACTAAAAACACAAAAATTAAAGTATAAATAAAACATGTTTTAATTATGTTATTGACTTTTAAAGTTTTACTGAATCAAAAAGACGACCTAGATAAACCCTATGGACTAATAAAACGATTTTGGACTTATAACTTTTGGCCTCTTAGCCATCGTAATATATAAATTACTTTATTTACAATAATATCATCAAATGATATCAAATGATTACCCACTTGTAACCTACTGTTCAGCAGAGTGGCATCCACTTACCTACCTTTTTTTGATTGAGGTAAAAAAACTTATGAATAATCTTGTATTACATTTTCAAATCTTAAATTTCAAAAGAAAATATTTTGAGAATTCTCAACCCAAAATAATTTGCTAATTTTCGTGATTTTTCCGTATTTTGTCGAGACTTTAACTTTAAATGCTTATAAAAAAAAAAAAACTGTGACTAAGGATTTTAAATTTTTTTCAAATGTCATTGTAACAATATAGTAGGAGCCTTGCATTAAATTTTCAAGCTTTTTTACCCAACAAATAAAGTTTTATTAACATTCATAGAAAAAAATACTTTTAAAACAAGATTCCACGTAAGTATTTAAAATGTTTATTGATATATTAATGTTATCATTGAATAATATAAATATTAAATAATAATATTTATTATAATGAATGGTATTATGGTAATACATTCGAAAATATTGGTAAGTATAAAAATAAATACATAATATCATTGATAATAGACGTATGTCTATATTGATATTTTTACAAACTAAATGTAAATCGT
Source organism: Metopolophium dirhodum (assembly GCF_019925205.1). NCBI lineage: Eukaryota > Metazoa > Arthropoda > Insecta > Hemiptera > Aphididae > Metopolophium > Metopolophium dirhodum. Next base: position 25,359,663 of record NC_083560.1, read on the forward strand.
AAGTTATTGTACGTAAAATATTGTTAACTCGAATACTTAAAATGTTTGTACAACAATTATTAAAGGTGCGGTATAAACTAGATTTTCTAGCCTACATAATATTGTTAATTGTTATATACAAATAGGTATACTATTGGGCAGACAGTGGCTTTAATTAAAAAATGGTTAGTGTATACGAATATTTAAAATATTATGGCGGTAATGCGTTTACGTGTATGAATTTTATTTCGAAGGGATACGTCACGGACAAACGTTCATAAGATAATAAACAACGCTCCCGAACTCGACAATTTGTCGGTCGGTACACACTACACAGCTATGAGTAGTGAGCGCGGCTTAAACGTCGCGTGCTTGTGGATCGCGAAAACACCTAACAGCGCATTCGCTTGGCCATTGCACGGTTTCGTTTGCCTGTGTGGCGTCCTCTTAAGGCTGGTATCGATTTACGATCACGTAGCGATTTAGCACGTCAAGTGCCTTAGAGTCGAGAGATACTTTAGAGTTTATAGTTTATATTGAAAATTCCATGTTAAGTGAAAAAAATAACAAAATTCGTGTAATTCATAAGTTTAAATATCGTTTCCACAAAATGATGGCCAATGATGTCGAGCGTTGAAGTTTTTTTTTTTTTTGAAAATTCTAATTTCCCGCATGAAATGAGCAGTAGTATGCAGCGTACTATAAACGCTTGTAAAAACTTTTAATCAAAATTTAAGTTTTTTTTCTACACGTCGCATCCCTATACTCATCAATTTCTAAATACTTTAAAACAATGTCAAACAGATACATACATAAAAATAACGTCAAGTCATAATTTAATATCTGTAAAACGCAGAGCAAAGTATTTAAAAAAATAGAAATTTATTGATAAGCAAATAAATAACTTAAAAAATTAAATTAAAACCTCTTTAAAAAAATTAAAACTATTTCAGTTAAAAACACTTTTTTGAAATTTCGTATTCCCTGACTAGAAATGTATTAATTATTTAATAATTACAAAATAATTACTAATAATGACTATTCATTTTCCAATATATCAATCCTAGAACTACGAATGTATTCAATAGTCATTACTATAAATAGTGTAATTGAACGCTTATATATTATACAATAGGACGAAATAGGAACACAAATAGGTAAGAAAAAAATAATTAACCCATCCGGCTAGTGGATGCATTCGACATACATATATCAGTAGTTGGGTTGTTGACTTTATTAATATCAATGCATACCAACAACAGAGAGATTTTTATTTTATGAAATTATTATAATATGGTTTGTTAGTCCAGTGGTTATCGAAATGGTTTGGTACCCACTACCCGGCTCCTTTTTTGAACTGAGGTTTTATAATCATGCCATTGCCAAGCCTTATAGCATGACTTATCATAAGAAATAAAAAAAAATGTAATGTGTAGGTTAGGTTAAATATCTGTAAAAATGTATATAATTAAAATTTTGAATTATACATAAATTATACATTTTTATTTACTCGCAATCATTGGGTTTTCAAATATATATTTGGACCATATTAAATTCTTCAAGGCAGCACGGTATTATATATATATAAGAATCTAGGAAAAAAATCTCCAAAGCTATACCCAATTGTTTTTGACACAGCCATCAAAGTAATTATTATTAATAATGAAAAGATTTTTAAACTTGAATGGTATTTTTAAAATTAATAGTAGTCCTGTTTATGAATAACAATTATTAACATATTAAATGATTTTTTAAATAAAGTAATAAAATATGTAATATACTACAATTATCAATTTTATAATTTACTAGCTGAATAACCCGGTGTTGCTCGGGAAAAAAATTTTAATTATTTAACTCCTATTGGGTGTAATTCGCTTTGTATGGGTATGGAAGCAAAATCATATTATATTTTAATTTTTAGCCATCCCACGTGGCTTTGCCTGTGAGTTTCGCTTAAGGTTATGAGAATAGTATAATATCAGGTAGGAAATCTACCTGCGGTAGATTTCGAACACAGTGAGGAGGGAGAAAATATAGCTTATATTAGTACATCTTTGTAGTTGAAAAAAAAACTTGTATACAGTGAACCTAAAATAGTATTGAAGTCATAGTTGATCATCCCAGATTTTTAGGAGTACCTATTTAATATTTATTTATTAATATATTTTGGGGGGTTATTTTATTTATTTTTATGGACAAACCAGCGTAATTGTACCTAGCTTTGTGAAATTATTCGCATATTATATAACTTGCAACCAAAGGCAACCATTCATAAACAAACAAAGTTTCGATTTCTACTGTGAATCTTAAAATCCCTATTTTACCACCTCTCTAAAAAGTGAATATCAAAAACTCCTATATTATTGCGTATCTAGATCGTTAGAGAGAACCACTAAGTATTCCAAATAATATAAAATAATATACAATTAAAACTGTAAATATTTATGATGTTACGCGTGTCCGAACTGCTGGTAGTACGGCGTGCAAATGAAATGAACGTGTATAGCATGATATAATAATTATATCATGGCTTAAAATATAATTGGATTATTGGTGTGAGCGCGATGCATGAGATTATTTATTTTTCAATAGATAACATTTATCACTAAGAATTTAATAGAAACTAATAACACTAAAATTGAATATTCGTCGTCAATAACAAACAAATTACTGAATACTTGTTGCTTTCACCTTCCAGTTGCACTTCGACCCATTTTGCTAATATTAATAACTATAAACATACCCATATAAGAAAATAATACATTACTAAATTTACTATGAAGAGTAATAATTAATAATCTATATTTGAGAAGATGTAGGTACTATGTAGGTACTTACCCACCTTCATAATATTATAACTTCCAACCAGAGACATTCAAACTGTTTCAATCCACGATTCTTTTGTGCCCACCTCTGTTATAAAATATTGTCAATCAATATGGCGCCGCTGCATTACAATATAATATTAATAAATTACATTGGTACATTCGTAATATTATAAAGACCCTCTCTTTTATACCCTACGATGTATTGGTAATAGTTATATTATATCGTGACCGCGGCCGTCCAATTTCTACGAAATCGTGTAACCAATATCCAGCGATATATTAATATTATTACATATCTGTATATTTACGTAGATATATGTCTGAAAATTCCCAAGAAGAATATTTCGAAAAAGTTAGCTATTAGTATTTACATTTCAAAATTATTCACTATAAAAAAAAATATTTATATTAAAAAAAAAAAAATACTCGGCTTGAATAAACGTTTTTATCATCGATAATTTTCTAAAAATTTAATACACAAATATTGGCTGATATTATTTCCAAAACAAATATTTTTTTTAAAAACGAAATATTCTTTTTTTTCAGTATGTATTAAAAATAAAAAACAACAATTTTATATTGTACTTGTAACGAAAGTCTCCATTATACCATTATACTGGTTCAGATGACGCCCGTCAAGAAAGTATTCTTCCCACTTAGGTTTTGATGATGCCCCCACTTATATCTCTCGTATTTTTGATGTTCTAATAATTTGTTATTATTAGTAGGTATTAAGACAATACAGTGCATTGTCGTTGTTTACAAGTGTATATACGTTTGGAACCTATACAGTATAGGTATATTTAATAATTATCTAATTAAATTGATCGAGTACCTTAAAATTGTCGTATTTAAATAATTTTTTTTAGTTAATTATGTATATATTGTACTCGATACATTGACTAACAAATAGTGTTTTCATTAAACAATTCCATTGCAATTCACTCGATAAGATTAAATGATACTTTGAAACGTTTATTTTTTTAGCAACTATATACTTAAATTATACTCGACCCGAGTTTTTATTATTTTTATTTTAATAACATTGTTTCATATTTGTCTACGATCGTCATTAAAATATTATTCAATATATATAGATTTTGGCTAAAACGCATCAGGTACAACGATTATATACAGGAGAAGCGATGATACTTTGTAGTATCTAATTCAGTGTGCCATCGGACGGCACATACAGGAGCATAGTGGTAACGTAACTGAATAATTTCTATATATCTATTTAACACCGTGGCCGGTATCCCTATAACTCTAAGTTATATTATTGCCCTATTGGCTGGTTCATATTATTATTATTACGGTGTGTGTTTTTTAAATTTATTTCTTTCTGTCCGAGTTTTATGCCGACGGTATTCTCGGGGCCAATTTTAAATAATATAATAATATTTTACCCGAATAGTGATGTCATGTTTTCTTTGCGTATATTATAATTGTTAGGATTTCCTCATTTCTGGTACTACAAAATATAAAATATCCACGGCGCTCTGACATTTTGGGATCTCGGCTCGTGGTTGGCGACCTGACTCGACCACATGACTCTCGGGTCACATGTTACAACTCGAGTTGTCACAGTATGTCTGAAAATTGAAAACAATGTTGACAGAATTTAAATATAATAATTATTGATACAAATAATAATTTAAATATTATAAAAATAACGTGTGACGTATCGTTGAAAAATGCATACCCCCCCGAAAAAAAGTATGACATTATTACGTAAATAGTATATTATGGTGCGATTATATATAAAACGAGTTATCGATGAATTGTCAGTTATTTCGTGCGAAGATAATATAATAAATAAATATTTAATATAATAATATCTTGGGTATTACTTTTTCATACATAAATATAGTTAATTAATGTGTACCGATAATAATCGTAATCTATATATTATTAAATTGTTCGTCAATATAATCGATTTTAGATAAGTACCTATCGCATGTGGGTAATTTTTAAAGCGTGCTGTTGTCTGTCGACTGTCAGTGTAGTGGATTACGCATTTAAGACTACGTCAAACTGCATTTGGTTGATTTATATTGTTTTTGGTTATTTTTCAACGCATTTTTGTTGGTAATTAAACTTTTAACCAACAGTTAACTTCCATTATGTCAAAACGAAAAAATAATCCTATATTAGATATGTATCGGAAAAAACAAGACAACGTTGATGATCCACCAGTTATACCTTCACCGACTTCACCCACTGAAATAATTGAAGATCAAGAAGATCAAAGTATTCGTAAAGTATTGAAAAATTATTCTTATCAAAAAAATTGGGAAAAATCGTTTAACTGGCTATATTATAATATTAAAAAGGGTGGAGCTTTTTGTAAGGTATGTGAAAAATTTCTTAGTAGTAATCATAGTGCTTTACAAAAATCAAAAGGTATTTTTATATGTACTCCATTTATAAATTATCGAAAAGCTACTTTTAAAACTGGTAAACTTTTAAAACACGCTAATTCAGAAAATCATGCTAAAGCTTTAGCTTTGAATGAATTATTTTTACATGAAAAACAAAGTGATAGGTCGAATTACATGAGTAAAAATACAGCTATTGAAATATTAAATTGTGTTTTGTTGATTTTGAAAAAAACCATACATAATGCATTGGTACGTGAAGTTTGGCCACAAATTGAAGTTAAGGGTTGTATATTTAATTTATGTCAATCTTGGTGGCGTAAAATACAACAAATTGGTTTGGCTACTGAATATTCAAATGAGGGAGAAATTAGAAAATTTATTTTATTTAAATTAATTAGGTAGGTTGTAGGCAATATTGTTTTATATATTTGAAATGCACCATCTTTTCAGTGGTCCTAGAATTCCAAGTATGCGTAATGCGTATGCGTCAGTTATGTTGCCTATATACCACTCCTCAGCTAGGATAAAAATTCGTCTACAGGCATAATGCGGAAACGTACATAGTATTATTATAATAAGGAATGAACACTATTTATATTTGAAGTACATTTTGTTTTTAAAATACGTTGTGAACATTGTACATCAACCTATTCAGCAGTGAGGCGGTATTGACTCAAAACTTAATAACATTAATATTATATGATAGAAAAATATTAATAAATAAAAATTAATTAATAATAAATGTATATATAACATTCCAAAGGGTAGTGAAAAACAAAATTATTGTTTAATTAACATTTAAAGAGAATAACTGAATACATATTAATACAAGTTATACATAAAATATTTATAAATTATAAATACAAGTTTTTTGCTTAGAATAGGAATCAAAATATAATATATGCACCATCTTTAAAGAGCGTGGAACAACAAACAATTTTTAATTTTTTTTTTGTATTTTTTTATTTTTGTGTCTGTCATCACCTATTAGGACAGTAAAAGTGCTTGGATTTTCTTCAACAGTAACTTTTCTGATAGGAAAGTGAATCTAGTTGGTACTTTGGGTGGTCAAAAGTAAAAATTTCTCAGTAGTTTTCAAAAGCGACATGACAAACAAAAGAAAAATTAAGGATAAACGGGAATTTTTACGCAAAATCTGTTTTCGAGAAAATCGATTTTGGTTTTTGGTGTAACTCTAAAACAAATGACCGTAGGGACATGACATTTTGACTGAATGTTTATATTAGCATTTTCTATACACCATACAATTTATAAAATAATTTGACTCTTTTTGAGCGGTTTATGGACATTGTCAGTTTTCAATTTTTTTAGTTTTTTTTCTATAAATATCAATAAAATTTTATTTGTTGGGTAAAAAAGCGTGAAAATTTAATATAAGGCTCCTGATATATCGTTCTAATAGCAGTTGAAAAATATTAAAAATACATAGGCATACTTGTTTTTTATAAGCATTTAAAGTTCGAATTTTGACAAAGTTTATCAAATTTAAAATGTAATAATTATTTTGTAGTTAAAAATTTATAAAATGTTCAACATTTACAGCTATGGATTGAAAATTTAAAACAAGGCTCCACGTAAATAGGTTATATATAAATTACTTTATTCAAAATAATATCATAAAATATATTTGGTAATATCATAGGCTGACTGGCCTTTTTCACTCAGAATCGTTTTTCATATACAATGATATTATATCATTGAATTCAAATTGAACACCATCCATTACAGTGACCCACTTGTAACCTACTGTACAGCAGAGCGACATCCACTTATCCACCTTTTTTCAAGTTGTTGACTGTTAATAAAATATTAGTTTATTTAATACGTATCTTTTCAAATTGTTATTATTGTGTAGTATCAAAGTATACATTTTGTATTACTACTGCCTACATTCTACAACTATTGTAGTTTGTACGCTGTAAGTACCCTACTGTCTATAACTCATGTATCATTTAAATTTGTTGACACGACAATTACATTTTTCATGAAAAATACGATAATTTTAAATAGAATAGGTAATTAATACACTTATAAGTTATTATATTGTATTTATGTGGCTACTTGGTATCTTTGTTAGTAAAATATAAAAACCATCAATATGTCATACGTGATTTAACCACGCTATTTTAACTACAAATATCATTGAACTTATATTTTGTCGTGGTTTTTGACATGAAACCGTGAACATTTTTTAAATGCTATCCATTATCAATGATTTTTAATTTGAATCCATTGCCAAAAACTCACGTTACCTACGCAAAGTATACATCGCCCGTAAAAGCTTAACCGATTTTTAACACTAAACCCGAAACCCGCTTAAAAATATTTACAGGTCTTAAACCTGAAACCCGAAACCCGAAATATTTTAACCCGTTTTGGCTCCCTGTTTGTAGCTACTATCACGTATCGTCATATAAAAATAAAATTATGGACAAACACTCATGACGCGGCCCAACGAGAGACTTTCTCGGAAGCTTGACGAATAAATAAGTTAAACGTTAAGTCATGAACTGCTTTGTGTACCTACATTTGTTGTTCCACGCTCTTTAAAGATGGTGCATATATTATATTTTGATTCCTATTCTAAGCAAAAAACTTGTATTTATAATTTATAAATATTTTATGTATAACTTGTATTAATATGTATTCAGTTATTCTCTTTAAATGTTAATTAAACAATAATTTTGTTTTTCACTACCCTTTGGAATGTTATATATACATTTATTATTAATTAATTTTTATTTATTAATATTTTTCTATCATATAATATTAATGTTATTAAGTTTTGAGTCAATACCGCCTCACTGCTGAATAGGTTGATGTACAATGTTCACAACGTATTTTAAAAACAAAATGTACTTCAAATATAAATAGTGTTCATTCCTTATTATAATAATACTATGTACGTTTCCGCATTCTGCCTGTAGACGAATTTTTATCCTAGCTGAGGAGTGGTATATAGGCAACATAACTGACGCATACGCATTACGCATACTTGGAATTCTGGGACCACTGAAAAGATGGTGCATTTCAAATATATAAAACAATATTGCCTACAACCTACCTAATTAATTTAAATAAAATAAATTGCTTATAAAACGACCTCCTCTCATAGGATATTATGGTAATGAAATATATGAAACCTACTAAGTACTGGGTAACTTTATCTTCAAATTCTTACGTATTTTTCCTTTTATTTCATTAGGTACGATATGTATAAGTAATCATATTTTTCGCAAACGATACTTCAATATAATCAAAAATCATAATACTAAACATAACAAAAAAACAAAATAAAAAAAGTATCAAAAGGTCAATTATTGCAAATACCTAAAACAGTAAAAAAAAAACATGGTCTACGGCAGAGTGAACCCTCGAAGTCTTTTTTTTTTGACCACCTACCCCTTGAAGACTTGTATTAAAAAATAACTTTTTTTCAGAAAAAAACTAAAAATTACTATAAAATGTAAACGTATACTATAAAGGTAAACGTGCAATGAGCTACGTCCATAACCATCATTATTCAGCTCACTTCGTACGTATGTAGGTATCGTGTTTGTATAGCATCACATCCGATTTATCGTGTTGAGATATTTTTTTTTCTGTTGTCGGCCTACAGTATATTTATGAAAGTGTAAATTGAATTGCATCTATACATAATCAACACAATACAATTCATTATTAATTGTACTAGAACTGTAAGAAATTACAATAAGTGGTTTTACTAGGTTACACGCTGAACATCAGTTGTATTGGTAACACTTAATAACAAATTTTCCTCCAATTTCATATTATCAGTTAACAATAAACCGACAAGTTAATAGATACAGTATAGTATATTGTGTAGATATACAAATACTGTATAAAATTAAAAGAGCGTTTGTAGAAATGAAAATGTTAAAAGGACTTATACCACTATTATTATATGTTTTTAGAAGGGTGTTTATAAAATTAAAATTGTTAAAAGGGCCTACATACATTTTTTTAAAATGAATATACCATTAAATATCAATTTAGTTTAAGCAATTTAATAAGCAATTTTAGTTCCATGGAGTCTCATGTTTTAATAAAATGTATAAATGAATGTTCTATCTTAAAAATTGAGTATTTAATCAGTTTTATTTGTTTCCTGAAAAAAAGTAAAATTTGGTATACGCCCTTTTAACAAAATACCATCTATATAAATAACAAGTCATAATATTAATTAAATTTTAATATTTTATTACATATAAACATTTTCATTTTTTGGGACTTATTATTCAAAATTATTTGCAACCCTATGGTTGAGAAACACTGTTATAGATCATTCACAAACATAATTCCATATATTAAGAACGAATCAAAAATAATACCAATTTAATATAAGGACATAATAATATGTTCACATTTCTTTGCTATGCTATTATTTATTCTCCAAACCAACCTGTCTATGCTAACATAAAATAAATTATACTTAATTATTATCTTTCTTTTAAATTTAAATTTTGATATGTAAATTCACCTAATGATTTAAGTTTAAAATAATGTGAGGCAGGGTTTCCCAAAATTGTACGGTTACAGGCAAATGACAATATTATAATATATAGGAACGTAAAATTTCGTCTGGAGCTAGTAGTCCAATTATAATGATGCGGATGTCCCAGCTATAGAAGACCATATTAAACTATTCTCATATTTATAATTAGGCAATGCATCAAATGGTGGTAGACTGCATTTTGGAAGATAGCAGTTTCATGTTTGGGTACTTGATCGACAAATAAAAATGACATTATGCATTACAAGTAGACCCCCGGGAATGACAGATATGTATAGTAAATTTTTGGTTGGTCAAAAAACTTGAAAATGAAATTCAACGTTTTTCATAAGTTGATGTTAGTGAAATTTAAAAAAAAGTTGAGCATAACTCCACAATAATTTCTTATGACCATCTAAAATTAATACTTTGACAAAATCCATCAAAATTACAAAAATTGGCTAGTTATTTTGAGATAGAAATTCATAAAAATATTTATATTTATTTTATCTAAGCTTAGAAGTTTTAATACAAGATTAACCTTAAGTTTTCTTCAACAAAAAAAAGTTTACGAAAAAGTCAAATTAATTTTTTACAAACATTAAAATCATTAATAATTATTATTATAGTCAACCCAGAAAAAGCCAAGGGGGGGGGGGGGGACAACTAAATGTCAATAAAAATGTACTCATTCGGTAAAGAAGCTTGAAAATGTAATACAAGACTTATAATAATATATTGTTTAATTGCAGTTGAAAAATATTAAAAATATTGTCACAATATTTTTTATCACCATTTAAAGTTTGATTTTTGACCCAATTCATCAAATTTAAAATTTAAAAAGGTGGGAAAGTGGGTGTCGCTCTGCTTTACAGTATGTTACAAGTGGGTAAATGTAATGGATCAAAACGGTCAGTCAACCTATTTTATTTCTAAGTATATTTGATGATATTATTGTAAATTAATGAATTTATATTTAACCTATTTAACCTGTATATACGGTAATTAGGTACACCAATACACAAAATCGATTTTGTCGAATACCAACTCTGCGTAAAAATTCCCCTTTTTAATTAATTTGTAGGTATGTTGTTTTTCCCGGCATTTTTGAAAACTTAGGAATTTAAAATTTTAGCATCCCGAATGCAACTAGATGCAACTAGATTCACTTTCTCGTCGAACAAACTACTGTTGAAGAAATTCGAAGCAGTTTTGAATCGAAGCACCCCAAACGGTGGTGATCAGACACAAAAAAAAACACACGTCATTGTAAAATCAATACATACATTCATCGCTCCACCCAGAATCTAAAATATAACCATAGACGTAGGTACTGTTTAGACAAAATTATATTAAGGTTAATCTTGTTTAAATGGAATGGACTTGTTTAAATTTATCCTAGTTATAATTTGGACAAAGGTTGAATAATACTGGCCCAAGTTGAACTAAAAATGCAAAACGTAATTTACAGAAATGCATGCATCTCATTAAATTAGTACCTACATATTAGTGTATGTTTTCATGCGTTAGCAAGACGATAGATATTAAACCTAAAATGAATTAATAATGTGGGCCAGGAATAAAGAAGTGATTTATATTTCAAAATCCTATTCCACGTAATAGGAGCGTCCTATTACCATCACCGCGGTTATACCACCAAGACAATATAACTTTACCAACACAGCTACAGTATGCTATAGCTAGAGTATAAAGTACATCAGTCACCTAACCTCAACAAGACACTCAATGTAGTTTAGCTATAAGTTATACACGTTTTAAAAGCTATATCTCAATTAATAAAAAAAAAAGGCATTTTATAATTAATATTACAGCGGTGAATAAGAATCGAAGGTTGAAAGCGATGTAAGTACAGAACATCATTATTTTATACAATGTAATATATTTATTAGAGAAGATTAAACACAATATTTTTTTTTTTTGTATAATATTGAATTATAAACAGATGTAATTGAATACAGTGTATATATTTTTACTAGATTTTCAGTAACCAAAATTGTATTTAATTCCAGAACGGTTATATTAATGAGAGGATAAATGACTAGGTTAAACCAGTGAAAAAACAGAACACACGTATAAAAAAACAAAAGAGCTGTAAAATCAAATAAGAATAAAACAATGATTAAAAAAGTATGTAAACATTTACAATATAAAAAAATAAAAATAAAAATAAAAATAAAAATTTTTTTGTTTTAGAATATTTCATATCTGGATAATATTGAAAGTTTGCTAAAAAATGAAAAAATTGAAACTCATATCATAAATACTATTACAGTAAAATAAGGCGTGATTGTTTGATAAATGTTAAATCTCAAACGGACGATAAGAGTATATTGGACGATCTACCACTATAAAACCAAAAATATTAAGAATGTTGAAACAAAAGACAGATATTATGTTATATTATTTAAAATAATTTATTTTCTTCAGTCAATGTATGTAATAGATATAAGCTCCGTATAAATTATTATTTAAAATAAATATTTATAACGTAAAATACTTGAAATTTTAATAATATTACAATAAGATTAAAAAAAAATGTTATATATGGAAAGAAGCTGAGTTGAGTCTTAAAATATCGATAACTGATCAGGAAAAGGACTTGGAGCTTAAGAATGAGTTATCAGGGGAATATAATATGATCTAAATTACTTAAGGCTTAATAATGTATTTATTTATGATGTTGGAAAATATAAATATATTATAAAATATAATACTATGCAAAATATGTTCGGTTTAATCTACTTGTGTTATTAAACACAATTATATATTACTCACATTGTTCAATGAACTTGCTAGACCAATATATTCAGTTCTATTAAGAGGACGTGATACCCGAATGTGTTGTATCCGTCTTACAAATGCGTAATATACCAAATTTTACGCTCAGTGGAACACGTGTAGCTCCATTAGTTTAAAAATTAGAGAGAATTGACCTCTTATAAAATCTAAAAGTAAGATTATTATCTAGGCCGGCGTTTCTTAAACTGTGTTCGGCGGAACCCCAGGGTTCCACAGAAATCACTTCAGTGTTTGTCGAAACTCAAGTACTTTTTTTTTAAATTTTAAATCGATCTCTGTGTTAAATGTTGGTGCATTTCAAAAGATGAATATCCTCAATTGTCACGAAAGGCCGTGTTGGCATTTTTACTATTTGCAACCACTGCTTATACGTGTTCATCACCACCTATGGACCAACAAAAACAAAATACCGCAACAGACTTGATGCCGAACCTAGTATTAAATAGTACCTAATATTTGACTGAATATTTACATTAGAATTTTCTATTCACCATAACATTTTCAAAATATTTTGAGCCGTTTAGGTTTTCAGTTTCTAATTTTTTTTGTTTTCTTTTTCTATAAATGTCAATAAAACTTTATTTGTTAGGTAAAAAAACGTAAAAATGTAATACAAGGCTCTTGTTATATTATTACAATAGTACAATAGTAATATTAAAAATACATAAGAACAATTTTTTTTTATAAGCATTTTTAGTTTGAATTTTGACAAAATTTATGAAATTTAAGTTTTAATAAATATTTTGTAGTTAAAAATTTATAAAATGTTCAATTTTTTTATATAAGGATTGAAAATTTAAATCAAGGTTCCACGTAAATAGGTAATTAAATTATTTTATTTACAATAATATCATAAATATACTTAGTAATATAATATCATAGGCCAACTGACCGACTTCGCTCGGATCTTTTTATCTTATACCTACAATGATATTATATCATTGAATTCAAATTTAACACTATCCATTACAGCGACTCACTTGTAACCTACTGTAGAGCAGAGCGACACCCACTTGCCCACCTTTTTTAACTTTTAACTGTGGTTGCAGTCATGATAAATTGATGCGTCCCGTCGTCGGCGTTTGTATCTTTGTGAGTTCCCGCGTTCGACCGTTGGCCGTTGACCACACGCCGATCCTAGTATTTTGTTCCAATGAAATCCGTAGTACAAAACAACCTGTAGTAGTAGCGAACGCGTCGCCGTTCATCGGTCGGGACGTAGTTACCAACTCGGTACCACGGTATACTATTAACGACCGGACGCCATTATTCCACCAATTCGCGTTGTAGACAAATACCACAAACAACAAAGTAACAACAACTCCGGTTCATCGATCATATGCTATTCGGTCGTGTTTTGTTTCAACGCTTTAATTTATTTTTCTATTTGTCAATTGTTTTATTTACCGTTCGCGTCTTGGGTACGATCGATGTTCGTTTTCCCCTCGGACTTCACCATCGAGTCGTCATTTCGTCTGCCTACTTTTATTTTTCACTGGGCATTCATCGCAAGTAATTATTCGATCATTTGTTTTGTTTATTAATTATGTCGATCATATTTTATTCATATTTTTTTACGTAATAGGCTGAAGGGCACCCTACACGTTGTGTAATAATATATAACGATAATAGAGCCGTATTTATGGTTGATGCTTAAGAATAAGTAGGTATTGCTTAGGCTAATTTTGATAATTTAAAAATAAAATTTGTCGTTATGACTAAAAGCAATGTTTAAAGTAGGTTGACAGACCATAATTTAAGTAATACTTTTTCTTTTATCAACCCAAAGTGTCGTTTATGAACCTCATATGAGTCATGAGTATAGCTCAAGCAATACGTATGCGGTATTCTTATAAGCATCGACTATGAATACGTTCCTTAGATTTTGTTGTCGAAAATGCTCAAAGTGTAATCCCATTAAAATTCAGTTAAAAATACTCAAGCTATACTGTGACATTTATAAACTATTTAATTTTATGATACCTAAATCAAATTATAAACTATTTTTTAACTTTGTTTTCCAATTACTCACAAATAACGTTATCATTATTATCATTGTGGAGAAGTGACTTGTGAGATTATTGCTTTGATACCGATTCCCCATACGGTTCAATAGACGGTCAGAAACACCAGTTGCGTGTCTTCTTGTGAATATTTTTGGTGCATGCTATCTGGGATTAATATTTTCATCATATTTAGATTTCAATTAATTGGGGACTGATTTAAATTTTCTATTTGTAACACGACTTTTCTTATACTAAAGTAGGTATATAATTATTACTAGCTAGGCTATACCATTTTGGTTTGTTATTTAGTATGATGATTGATTTAGATTGTACAATTGAACATTGTAGGTTAGTAACTATTATAAGGTACAATGTATAATGTATATTTTATTTCTAATAGTATTCTTAATATTCTATTAGTTATTGTTAATTTAATCATCAGTTAAAAATTAGAACATTACATTGTTTATTTTCTAGATACGATGAGTGTCTGTTTTATTTGTGATGCAAAATTGTACGGTGAACGTACACAGGTGTGTAGCAATTCACCACATACTGATATACCATACCCACAAAAAATTGCTGAGCTTTTGGGAGATGAAGTTGTGGTCATTGTAACCCCTGCTGATCAGATGTGTAAGAAATGTACCTCACTTTTGAATTATTTGGATAAGTCTGAAATTGATGTGATGAATGTCAAAAATGCAATTTTGTCATTTTTACAAAATAAATATGGTAAATTGCTTCCTGATCAGGCTGTTAAGGATGTTGATGTAAGGATAGAACCTAATTAGAAATAAGCTACATAATATTAAGTTGTTTTATAAAAAAAAATATCTTTTTATCTTTAACTTAGATTGTCAGTGGACACTTAAAGGAACAAGAAAGACAAAAAAATCAGGTCCAAACTCCATTAACATTGTTAAAAACACAACAACAGCAGCAGCAGCAACAACAACAACAACAACAACAACAACAACAACAACAACAACAACAACAACAACAACAACAACAACCAACACAAGTAGAACAAGGTCAGCAAAAAGTACCTAGTGGTCTGACAATAGGAGTTTCTCCTGCTGCTGCTGTTGTAATGCCGGTCCAAACTCCATCAGAATTGATCAAAACACAAGAACAAAAAACGAAACAACAACAACAAAAGCAGCAGCAACAACAACAACCATCAACGAAAGTATACAAATGCGGTTTATGTATATTCCAATCAAAAGTGCTAGATCATGTTCGGTACGTACATTTTTTCATATTATTTTAAAGTTATTAATTATACTTTTCTTTTAGATTCCACATGAACTCTCATGTGAACGAAAAAGAGCCTGAAAAACCTATTCTAAATCAAGCAACTAAAGTATTAACCCCGGTGAGAAAAAGAAAAATATATGTGCTATGACTATATAAATTTAGTTAATAATATTTTTGCAGTTCATATTTTAATTTAGTTGTAAACTCTATTATTACTACTTTTAGACTTCACAACTTTCCATAATCATATATGTGAATGCTCAGTTAACTACGATAAACTTAAATTGTATTTTATGCCATTGAATTATGTTCCTGTGCAAGAACAGTAACAACTACAAATTTTCACTATAAATATCCTATTTGGTTGTTCCATAAGATCATAATTTAAAAATAATTTATATTATATTACTAATGTTTTTATTTATTGACTTTTAATTGTAAAAGAATTTCTTTCAATAAAATAATATTAATTATTAGGTATGAAACTCATTTATTATTATTATAAAAGCAGTTAATAATACGAGACACAATTTTGATGTGATTTCTTAATTTATATTTATTTAATTATATTAAATACTTAATTTAATTTAGGCACCACAACAGAAGAAACATATCTATAGATGTCAAATATGTTCTGAATCCTTTGGTAATCGAATTAATTGCCTTGATCATATTATAAAAGATCATATTCATTTAACTCCATCAACCTCAAATGCAGTAAATGAAAAATTAAATATTTTGTCAAATCTTCATGTCCTAATTATTTTAATTTATTTTTAGGAAAGAGGAACTGAAGATTTTTGTCTGGTTGCAACTAAAGTTATGGATCCAGAACTACCCATGACTCAAGAAAATAATCTACAAGCGGAAACTCCTATGTACGTAAACATAAATCAACAGGATAACAACGAAGGCACTGTCGAAACATATATGATGTGGAATGACCATATCCCCACTGAAGGATATGCAGATATTAAACAAGAAGAAGATACTGATAACTCTCAGGGAGATAATACTGTAAAAGAAGCCAAATTGGATATTATTCATTATAATATTAGAAATTAAACATCTATTTTTCATTTTATAAATTATTATGATAAGGAGTACATTTAACTACAACTCTAAAAAGGTTTGATAGATTTTGGAATACAAGCAATTCTATATAATGAACAACTTAAACTATACAATAACTGATGGTTAGATTTAAATCAAATTAACCAAAGGTAATAATGTTAAAAAAAATTCCAAACAAAGAATTATTTTCTACTTGCATAAAAGTCATTTATTGTTTGATATTCGTGATCTTACAATATATTTTAACCATGTACTTAAGTTAGTATTAAATACTTTTTTTTTAAATTATTTTTAATATAAAAGGCAATTTACAGACATCTAAATATGCATACATTATTGTTATAGTTTTTGTTAAATCTATAATTATGATAAATTCATTTACTGTGTAAAATAGAAAAATTAAATTCTAAGAGTACCAGTGTTTATTTCAGACCTTCTATCCCGGGGGGGTATCGTAAATTTTCAAGGGGGTATAGAAGTAAATAATTAAGAGAAGTAAAAATATTATTTCAATTTATTGGTATCAGATTGATACTTAATAATTTAAGTTATTAAGGTATTATTTTTTTTCTAAGAATACATAAATTATTAATAATCTAATTTTGATTAATTATATGGAAAAAAAAATATAACACAATTAACACACATTTACTATACATACATTAAATATACATTATACTATATTATTAATAATACACCAATATGAGCTTAAGTCATATACATTTTAATATTTATTATGTTTATTAAATTAAACTAAACGAATCCGGCGCTGCTTTTGACGTGCATACAAATCAATTACCTCATTTACAGTATCTTCATCGAGTTCTGAGGGTCCTTCTGTGCTAATTTTCATGCAGGATTGCAAAGTTTCTTGTCCCATTCTATTTCTTATTTTGTTCATAATCCTATTCATTGTACTGAAAGAGCGCTCCGCAGTGGCCGTTGAAACTGGTACACACATTAAACATTCAGCAAGTTTTTTCAAATTTTTATACCCAAAATTTGCTTTATAATTATATAACAATGGATTGTTTACGTTTTCATCTACCAAACTATTTGCAACATACTTAAATGAATTCAAGTCTATCCAAACATCGGCTGGTTCAAGACTAGGAAAATATAAACATATTTTCAATACATTTTCTTCAGTGATTGTAATTAAAGATTCAAATGATTCAAATAAAGCACTTAATTTAATTATTTCTAGTGATTTTTCATTAAAACGTTATTGCATTTGTTCTATCATTGTATCAACAAATTTTTTAGCTTCTTTTAGACTTTTTATTTTATTTTCATTTTCAACTATTTTTCGTGAATTACTAAAATTTTTTTTTAATGTATTTATACATTTATGAATTGAATTATTCTCGTCATTTGATGAACATTGGGCCGAGACATTTTTAAGATGATCAATCGAAGAAGAAATTAAAACTGGTACTGATGATAGCTGTAGGTTTTAACCTAACTCTTAGAGTACTATACGTATATATTATATATAATATATATATGTATATTTAATTATTAGCAGCTAGTAATTTTTAATTTTGTTCATTATCTGTAAGCTATTACATCTTAAATGTAAATTGAATTAAAATATTCAAATCATGACTCCAAAAATTCTCAAAAATTACTTATAAGGCCAGATCCAAGCAATCATTCAATTCAATTCAGTATATTATGTACAAATCTTCATCATAGTTTCAATTATTTTAGTTTACTTTTTTAGTATTCAAATTTTAATCTAATTATTAATTTATAGTTAGTTAATTTAAATTATTCTTATATAAAAACAAATTCTTTTAAGCATGCATTTTGTTATAGTTTTTTTTTTTTTAACTTTGAGTTTAATTGATTATTAATACAACTTAATTATTACTAAATTTGCATACTACTTATTGTTGTAAAATTTAAAACTTAAAGTAATATATAAAAAAATTAAAAATTAAAATAATAAAATATTAAATTCTGTTGTAGTTAGTAATTAATTATTTTAAATTTATTATATCCTAATTTCCTAACTTAATAAATTTATTATAATTTTATATTAAAGATTTTGATTTAGAATTCCATTAATATTTTTGAAATTAGTTCATTGTCAAATAAATATGCACAAGTGTTTGACAAAGTGTAATTTTAACCTTTATTAGTAATTATGTAAGTACAAAAAAGCAATTCATGATTTGCAATTTTATTATTAATTAATTTTTCAGTGTTTGTAAGTTATAATATTAAATACCTATCACATTTGTCAGTTCATATTTAATTTTGTTCAAACTCACAATTATTTGTAAGATAATTTCATAACATCTATATCCATGTCTTAGTCATAGCTTTTATAATGTTTTATTTTTTTTGTATCTACAGTAATAAGTCAGTTATAGTTTGTAATTTTACATTATACTTATTTATATATCTTAATCATATTTCTTAAATATACTTCAATTTAATATTTTGAAATTGCTTGTTTATTGTTATATAACATGTATTTGTATTCTGAATAAAAATAATTTAATCAATAAAATACTGGTCATGATGATCGGGTGTCCGTCTAGATGTTTGGAAATCATAAGAACTGAAGAAGTCCTACTGTTAGGCACTTTGTTGTTTATAGTAGCTGATTGGCTGATTGATCCAACTACAAAAAATAAACTAGATGTACTAGGTGTGTGGTGGTGTACTACTGTCACTATCACAGCATATTAATGTATCTTAATGTTTTCCTCCTTGATACCACAGTTGTAGAATTAATTCACGTGACTTTTGTACTTATTAATTAATATCGATTATGATCGTTATGACTTTTGGGTATTGTTAAATTGAGATATAATTTCATTTTTACTTCTGGTTTTTACTGTTGGCTTTGTTAAATTGCCCAGTAGCAGTAAATTGAACGAACATTTAAGCAATAATAAGTCGCAAACGGATTACTCAAATTAAATTCTGTAAACGTTAAAATTATTTTTTTCAGTATGTTTATAGATTATTGTTATTGAAAAAAGGTATTGCCATTTGAAAATCGAAAGTTTAAAGTGTATTATCAAATAAGGGAGGAAGTTAAAATTATCAAAATTGCAATACAGTGTAAAATAGTAAAACATAGAAAGTTTAAAAAAAAAATTATTATAAAATTCCTAATACTTCCCGAGATATTAACTGGTTCACGATAAAAAAATCACTCTGTATTTTACATAAACAACAATGTTATTTCTTATTTATCAATCCAAATGAACTTTTGGAGCACATTAATTCAAATACTCCAAATAGATTATTACCAATGTACTACATATAGTAGCGCTCCAACCACTGATTAGATAGGGACATAATTAATATTAAAAAATCAATAACAATAAAATTTAATTTAATATCTTTTAAATGTATGAAACATTTATTCAATATACCTACTATGATTAATGAACAAAATTGTATTTCTTGTTTAATACTATCATTTGGTTTATGAATTAAACTCCATTGTCAATGAAACATGAAAATCAGTGTTTGGAAAGAACGTCGTTCATGAAAGCACGGACACGCGTTCACGTTCATATATAGTGAACGAAAGTGAACGTCACTCGTTTTTTGCAAATAGAACGTGAACGACGTTTATATTTTTAATGAATTTGATCGATTTTTAAGACGTTTAATTTATTTATTATTTAATAAATATTATACCCATGTATAAAATATATTAATTTATTTTATTATAATAATAATATTATTTTCATTTTTCCCATTATAATTCCTATAATAGTTGATTGCAAAATATATAAATTAAATACGTGAAATTCCAGTGTCCTTGGCTAGACATACAACAACAACAATATTATGATTTCCATGAATTTGTAATAAATACCTAATCAGTTTGACGGTTTATCATAATATACGTACCATAGTATTCGCTTAATTTTATCACTAATAAATCCTTATCAAATATAACTCAAATGATGTGTCAGATATTAAAAATTAATTCAGATAATTTATAAATTGTACATGGTAAGTCTAAAATTTATTTTTATTTTTTGGTTGAGTACTTGAGTCATATATGCTTATGGGTTTTTGATTTTTATATTGACTGCAGACTAACAATTCATAAAAAAAAAATTAAATGAACGACCCAATCAACGCGTTTGTTATTTAAAAGAACGTGAACGAGTTCAATTTTTTAGTGAGCGTTCCGAACACTGATGAAAATTATGTTTTTGAATTAAATTTATTAGGTACATATATGAACCACGTACCTACCATTAATATTTATATTATCTACTTACTAATTTATTCGTAATTAATACATGATGTGATCACTAAATTAAAAATACTTGTAGTAAAGTCGAAGAAGTTATTTGAATACCTTTATCGTTACTTAATACACGTAGGTACCTATTTAAGTTTTTCTTTAGAAAGAACCACATATTTAATTATTGTTAATATTTTTAAATTTATTGTATTAATAAAAAAAAAACAAACGAAACGTTGATCGCTAAATTAAAAAAAAATACAAAAGTTAGGTACAAAGTTAGTTACAAAAATACATAGTTCTAGCTTTCTAGGTCACTTTGTACGGTCGAGCTTTAAAACTTCAAATCGCATTCACTTTGTACGGCTAGGTAAAAGTGTATACACTTCAGAACGTGGACAGTTTGTACTCTAGTACAAATCTAGAAATCTAGTAGGTACTTATATACTATATACCAGGGGTAACCAATTAATATTTTTGACGGGCCACAATCTAGAAATTGTTCAAGGGCCGTTAAAATTGCTAACGTCGGTAAAACCAATGAAAAAAAAGGTGGGTAAGTGGATGTCGCTCTGCTGTACAGTAGGTTACAAGTGGGTCACTGTAATGGATGGTGTTAAATTTGAATTTAATGATATAATATCATTGTATAAGAAAAACGATTCTGAGCGAAAACGGTCAGTCAGCCTATGATATTACTAAGTTGTTTTAAATTTTCAATCCTTAGCTACAAAAGTTGAACATTTTATAAATTTTTAACTACAAAATAATTATTACTTACATTTTAAATTTGATAAATTTTGTCAAAATTTGAACTTTAAATGCTTATAAAAAAAAATTGTGTATTTTCGATATTTTTAAACTGCTAGGTATTGTAACAATATATCAGGAGCCTTGCATACAATTTCCACGCTTTTCTACCTAACAAGTAAAATTTTATTGATATTTATAGAAAAAAAAACTTAAAAATATTGAAAACTGACAATGTCTGTAAACAGCTCAAAAAGAGTCAAATTATTTTCAAAATTTTATCGTGTATAGTAAATTCTAATATAAACATTCAGTGCCATTTTCAAGTATCTACAGTAATAGGTTTTTTAATTACAACAAAATAAGAAAATCGTTAAACGAGAAATCAAGTTTGATATCAAATGTTGTAAAAATATGAATTTCAAACCAAAATTTAATTTGACTTTCTTGTAAACATTTTTTTTTTGATAAAGGTAGATACACTTATGAATAATCTTGTATTACATTTTAAAATCTTAGATTGAAAAAGAAAAATTTTTATGAATTCTCAACTCAAAATAACTTGCTAATTTTCATGATTTTTTCGTATTTGAACTTTAAATGCTTATAAATAAAAACTGTGACTAGGGATTTTTATATTTTTGAAATGTCATTGTAACATTATAGTAGGAGCCTTGTATTAAATTTTCAAGCTTTTTTACGCATCAAATAAAATTTTATTGATATTTTTAGAAAAAAAAACTAAAAAAAATGGAAACTGAAAATGTCTGGAAACAGCTCAAAATAAGTCAAAATATTTGGAAAATGTTATGGTGTATAGAAAATGCTAATATAAACATTCAGTCAAAATTTCATGTAGCTACCACCATTTGTTTTAGAGTTACACCAAAAACCAAAATCGATTTTTTTAAAAACAGATTTTGCGTAAAAATTCCCGTTTATCCTTAATTTTTCTTTTGTTTGTCATGTCGCTTTTGAAAACTACTGAGAAATTTTTACTTTTGACCACCCAAAGTACCAACTAGATTCACTTTCCTATCAGAAAAGTTACTGTTGAAAAAATCCAAGCACTTTTACTGTCCTAAAAGGTGATGACAGACACAAAAAAAATCGTTTCACTCAGAATCTAAAACGATAAAATTCAACTCCATAACCTTATACTTAATACTATCGGTTTTTACTTTATTTTTTCTTATCTGTGGGCCACCATTTGGTGACCTCTGCTATATAAATAGTATAAACTATAAAGTGTGTACCTATATCAGAAAAAACATTTTGTTGAAGTACACAGATATACAGAAGTTAAAGGTAAATAATAATAAGATCGGATATATATAATATAATAATAAGTATAATGATACGATGTGTTACGAGGCGTAATATAAACCAACGACTAACTATATATACTCGGCTACACTACACAAGACATATTTGCTGTAGTATTATAAATATGTATAGTCAGCGTCTGCTGAACTACAGTGTGAATATATTACTTATACACTACATTATATAGGGTGTTTTGTTTATAATTCCAACACGTTTCTTAAGTCATGACAAATTATATTATAAATGTTATAAGGTTTCATATAATTTCAACTTATTTTAGACCAAAACTCGTCAAAGATTGTTTTAACTACCTATACCCAATGGCGTATTTAGGGTGGGTGAAGGAAGGCAAATTGCCACGGGGGTAGCAAATTTTAGTGGGAGATTTTTTTCAAATACAGATATACAATGGTTTAGGCAAAATTAGACAACATTTCTTGATGACTATGGTGTAAGTAACATAGTACTGTTAGTACTCAATTGTTAATTGTACAGGAGAGTGTTTTAAATATTTAACAGCTTACAGACTACAATAATTTGTAAGTTATATTCAGCTCCATGCCCACATATAAATATAACAAAGTCTATTCGAAAAAATTCTTGTTAGTTTGATGGTGTAGGTAGGTATTTTTTAAAAACTTAAATTATTAGAAATATTTATTATTTATAAAAACGATAAAAATGTTGAGATAAGGTCCTAGTGCATAGATCATTTTATTAATTAACTATTTAATATTTATATTATCATACGTTCAAAAAGTTTGATGACCACTGTAATATATTGATCAATTTAAGTCGACTAATAGAACACTACAAGTTATATTACCGGATTTGATGTAAAAAATTAAAAAACAACTTAGGTATTAATTGTAGGTACTATCTGCTGTGATGCTTTTACAGAATCATCTGGACATCTTCCGTGTTTGATTTCCATATAGAGTAAAGGAATATTAACTGACGCTCCTAAATATGTACTAAGAGTCTGTCACAAAGTTGAAATAGGAGTTTGATGTTACCACTCAACTTACTTAACTACAACTAAAAATAAAATGTATTAAGTAAATGAAATAAAATCAAATGTTTATAAATCAAATAACAGTGAATATTTTGGAAATCAATCATCGTTTTTAAATCGTCACTCATCACAAATAACAAACGTAATTATTTTAAAATAATAAATATAGGTAGGTAAGTATATTTAATTAAATATGCAAAATAAATTACAGTTTACACAAGAAGAAAAAAAATCAAAATTTGCAAAAAATCATTATTATTAAATCATTATTAGTAAATGAAATAAGAATAATGACATGAAAAATGAAGATAAATCTATTAAAAATCTTTCCTGTGGTAAAACTCTAAAAGTGTTTGACCATGACTATAAATACTATTTGGACCATGGTCTTACGCTTTTACAGTTTTAATATACAAATACAGAATAAATTGAATTATAATAACCTATTAATTTATAAAATATTCCATTTACGTGTATTTATTCATATAAATAATATATTGCATTAACTATTGTTGCCTACCTAAATACAAATTATAACTAATTATTGTAAGTAGTTGTATTAATTTATATTTTCTTACATTTAAAATGATTTGGTTATGGGATAAAAAAATATATTACACCATAGATTCGGGAACGCACATGGAAACCTAATGACCTAACCATTATAATATAATATTACCTATGAATACAAAACGTTCGTATCGTGAAAATAATAATTTATTGCTGATCAGTACCTAAGTGGAATCACCAGCGGTCCTATATTATACATATTGTCTAAAATTGTAAACTAAACTATTCTGAGATCAAGAAATGCAACTAGGACATCATAAAAAATAAAAATAATAATTTAATAATATGTAACGATAACACGGATATACGTTTTGTACTGCCTACTATAAAACTGTATAACTACAACCAGTGTTGTACATTAACTAGATGCAAATATACACGTAAAAAATAGATTCACTAACTTCTAGATAGTTTTTTTTTTAAATGAAATCAAACATAATACGGTATAATTTAGACTATTTATTTTACGATAACACTAACATATAGGTATTATTATCGTAACTATTACAAGACATATTGTTTTCAATGAATCTAACCTTGGAGGTAAAAATGGTAAAATCGAATTCTTTACATGCATATTATTAAGTATTATTATATTTTTATACATATATGAATATTTAAAATATAAGATTAAATTTAAATAATTTATACATTTTATGTAACCTATCTAATACGCAAACTGTAGTGAATATTTAATTAAATTAAATATATTAGATTCTGAGCGGAGCGATGAATGTATTGATTTTACAATGATGTGTGTTTTTTTTTTATTTTTGTGTCTGAGGACACCTTTTAGAACAGTAAAAATGCTTCGATATTCTTCAACAGTACCTTTTCTGATAGGAAAGTGAATCTAGTTGGTACTTAGGGGGGTCAAAAGTAAAAATTTCCCAATAGTTTTCACAAGCGACAAGATAAACAAAAGAAAAATTAAGGAAAAACGGGAATTTTTACACAAAATTGATTTTTCACAAAATTGAATTTGGTTTATGGTGTAACTTTAAAACGAATGACCCTACGGTAGATACTTGAAATTTTCACTGGTTGTTTAAATTTGCATTTTCTATTCACTATAATATTTTCAAAATATTTTGATTTATTTTGAACTGTTTAGGGACATTTTCATTTTCCATTTTTTTTTAGTTTTTTTTCTAAAGATATAAATAAAATTTTATTTGTTGGCTAAAAAAGCTTGAAAATTTAATAGAAGGCTCCTAGTATATTGTTTCAAAGGCAGATGAAAAAAATTAAAAATCCTTAGTCACAGTTTTTTTTTCTAAGCATTCAAAGTTCATAAATTGACAAAATATGGAAAATCATGACAATTCGCAAATTATTTTGAGTTAAAAATTCATAAAATTTTTTTTTTTTCAAATCTAAGGTTTTAAAATGTAATACAAGATTTCTCATAAGTTTGTCTACCTTTATCAAAAAAAAAAAAAATGTCTATAAGAAAGTCAAATTAAATTTTTATGAGCGTTTGAAATTCAAATTTTTACAACATTGAATATTCACTCGATTTCTCATGTAGCGATTTCCTTATTTTGTTGTAATTCAAAAATGAACGAATTTAGATACTTGAAAATTTCACTGAATTTTTATATTACAGTGATCCACTTGTAACCTACTGTACAGCAGAGCGACATCCACTTACCCACCTTTTTTCCATCTGCATTTTCATTATTGGTGTATTAACTAAAAGTTTTGCAACTATAACAGACAGAAATTATTTTAAACTAACAAGATATTCTGTACATATCATCAGTTCATGGAGTAATATTAACAAAACAAATACTAGAACGGTGACTGAGAATTGTATACCAACAAATACTAATTTTAGTATTAAATACAAAATTATTAGTTGTGAATGAAGAGTAAATTTGTCAGTATAAATTAAAATACTTGAATAAATACAAACATGCTGTTATAGGTACAAAATGGTGTGACATACAAAATATTCAATTATGTTACGACAACTATTTATTTTGCACATGCAATCAAATGTATCCAAATACAAGTGCAATATATTGTTTGTTGAACAATATTTAATCAACAAAAATATCACAGCTATCAATATTATATTTTAGTTCCTACAACAATACTTTATTTCTAGCTTAAAATAGATATATACCTATATATAGATATGCATATAATCTAGCTACTATTCTTTTTTTTATAACTTACCTACTGCCTACATAATATGTTATAATTCCATATACAAATTTAAAATAATAGTCAATATAAGAGTAAGTTCAAAAATATATAAGGAAAATGTATTTTTAATCTTTTTCAACTGCTATTGGAACAATATACCAGGAGCCTTGTATTAAATTTTCACGATTTTTGGACCAAAAAATAAAATTTTATTGATAGTTATAGAAAAAAAAACTAAAAAAATGAAAATTTGAAATTGTCCACAAACAGCTCGAAAAGAGTCAAAATATTTTCAAAATGTTATGGTATATAGAAAATGAAAATATAAACATTCAGTAAAATTTCCATGCATCTATACCAGGGATGGCAAATAGGATTTTTTCTACGTGCAAATTTATGACATAATTCAAAAAAAATTTTCAGCCGTGCTATAATTATTTTTATTAACACAGCAAAATACAAATACAAAATATAAATGAAAAATTAATGATGTAGAAAATTATGTAAAAATGGAAATAATGTAAAAAAAATATTAAATTATTATTGTTAGAAATCTTTTGCTTCATATTGGTTGAAAGGTTTTTTATATCTAGTTGATATGATGTTGATTGCAAGGCAATACATGCTGCCGAATCTTCCTCCGTTAATCTGTTCCTAGCCTTTGAATGTGTATGATTTAATACCGAAAAGAGACTTTCGCAAACATATGTAGAAGAAAAAATTGTTAACAATGAAATTGCAAATTTTTTGACAGAAGCAAAATTTTCTGGAATATTATTCCATGCTTCTAATATTTCGTTGTCAACACCGCAATCTGTTTCTTCGTTATGTATTCGATGACGTTCCAATTCTTCGATACGCTCTAACATATTCACAAATTTGTTTGTCCAAATTGGATTAGTTTACAAATCGATTAACTGCATTTCTAAATTTTACTAAATACTATTAAATAAAAAAAGGTGGATAAGTGGATGTCGCTCTGCTGTACAGTAGGTTACAAGTGGGTCACTGTAATGGATGGTGTTAAATTTGAATTCAATGATATAATATCATTGTATAAGAAAAACGATTCTGAGCGAAAACGGTCAGTCAGCCTATGATTTTACCAAGTATATTTGATGATATTATTGGGAATAAAGTAATTTATATATAACCTATTTACGTGGAACCTTGTTTTAAATTTTCAATCCTTAGCTATAAAAGTTGAACATTTTATACATTTTTAACTACAAAATAAATAATAAATTATAAATTTGATAAATTTTGTAAAATTTTGAACTTTAAATGCTTATAAAAAAAAATTGTGCCTATGTATTTTTAATATTTTTCAACTGCTATTAGAACGATATATCAGGAGCCTTATATTAAATTTTCACGCTTTTTTACCCAACAAATAAAATTTTATTGATATTTATTTAGAAAAAAAACTAAAAAAATTGAAAACTGACAATGTCCATAAACCGCTCAAAAAGAGTCAAATTATTTTATAAATTGTATGGTGTATATAAAATGCTAATATAAACATTCAGTCAAAATTTCATGTCCCTACGGTCATTTGTTTTAGAGTTACACCAAAAACCAAAATCGATTTTCTCGAAAACAGATTTTGCGTAAAAATTCCCGTTTTTCCTTAATTTTTCTTTTGTTTTTCACATCGCTTTTGAAAACTACTGGGAAATTTTTACTTTTGACCCCCCAAAGTACCAACTACATTCACTTTCCTATCAGAAAAGTTACTATTGAAGAAAATCCAAGCACTTTTACTGTCCTAAAAGGTGATGACAGACACAAAAATAAAATAAAAAAATAAAAAAATAAAAAAAAATAAACACACATCATTGTAAAATCAATACATTCATCGCTTCGCTCAGAATCTAAAAAAAGATAAGATAACAATACATCGTTGTGAAATATATATTATTAATATAAATATATATGGACAAATGAAAGTTTTTCGAGTGCCATCGAAAATCTCACGCGTGCCACTTATTTGCCATCCCTGATCTATACAGTGGTTCGTTTTTGATTTACAACAAAATAAGAAAATCGCAACATGAGAAATCGGATAAATATCCAATGTTGCGAAAATATGAATTTCAAACGCTCATAGAAATTTAATTTAAGTTTCTCATAGTAATTTTTTTTTTTTGATTAAGGTAGACATACTTATAAAGAATCTTGTATTACATTTTAAAATCTTAGATTTAAAGAGAAAAATTATTATGAATTTCTAACTAAAAGTTATTTGCTAATTTCCTTGTTTTTTCCGTATTTTGTCAAGATTTGAACTTTAAATGCTTATAAAAAAAAACTGTGACCAAGGATTTTTAATATTTTTTAAATGTAATTGTAACAATATAGTAGGAGCTTTGTATTATATTTTCAAACTTTTTTACCCAACAAATAAAGTTTTATTGAAATTCAGAGAAAAAAATTCAACCTAAAAAAGTTGGAAACTAAGTATATCCGTAAACAAAAATTGTTTTCATTTACACAAAAGGTTGATATAAACATTCAGTGAAAATTACATGTACGATCATTGATTTTAAAGTTACATCAATAGCCAAAACTGATTTTGCGTAAGAATTCCCGTTTTTCCTTAATTATTATTTTGTTTTTCCGGGCGCTTTTTAAAATTAATTTAAAATTGAATTTTAATTGACCTCCCAAAAATACCAACTAGATTCACTTTCACATCAAACAAGATACTGAAGTTGAAAATCGAAGCATTATTTCGACTACTAATCGTGTACACGTTCACTGTTCGTTATTAAGCTCGAGGTTTTTCGTTTGCCATGTGTTACGGACTACTGTTAACGCTAAAAAGCAACAAAATAAATAATTGGGGCACAAATAAGTGCTGGCCAGCGGGGAATAACTAAAAAAAAATTCACATAGGTTTTGAGGAATAAATAATTAAAAAACAAAGATCGTGATGTTGAAGCCGGCGGTGGTGTTGCACTGACGTTGACAGGTGACGGTGATGGTGACGGTGATGGTGACGGTGATAGGTGAAGACATACGGTAAAAAACAACCAACGAAAGAAAAAGGAAAACCGCAAAAACAACAAGACGATAAAGGCGACCAAAGTCTCGACGCTCACGCACACCGCTAGTGGGTCGGGTAGATACTGGTCGTGATTACGCGGTATCGGTGTCGAGGCTTGTCTTATCGCTTATCAAACTGTCACAAAAATAAAAAATTAAAATAATAAACTCACATCATTGTAAAACCAATACATTCATCGCTCCGCTCAGAATCTAAAATGAGTTTTTACCCTTGATTGTTTTATTTACAAGCTACACCACCTGAAGAAGATAAATATAGATCATGGTTTATTCTGTGACTTTTAACAAAATAGGTAGCAATAGAAATAATATGTTTCATTGTAAGAACTAAAAAAGACTAAGAGAATTTAGTGTGCGCTTACTTTTAAAATTGAATCTTATTTTATATAAAAACATTAACTATAATAGTTTTTTTAAACACTTTTCAAAAAAATATACACAAACACTTATATAATATGTAGGTCTTTCTATTGAAACACGATTAGGATGTTTGATGATTTTTAAAAACGTCGTGATCTTAAAATTATTATTTATAAAATAAATGCGATGTCTAAACACCCAGTGTGAATTATAACAAAGGAAAACTGTGATTTAATTTTAGAGCGTTCGCGCCATATATAATAAAGATTATTAATATTTATTATCTATGGTTCAACCGTCCAAAATTAAACTAGCACGATAAAAGAGATCGAAGTGACAGAACGCGCTCATGTTTTGCAAATGTGAATACTTCCATATAATAATAATATTATGTACGGCAATATTTAGACGTCACCACGCGCGTTCGAATCTCCTAGTGTGTAATGGACGACCTCTAAAATAATTCTAAAATATACTTACGTCTTAATATTGTAATAAACTAGCTATTGGTCTAAATAGCTTAGGTTATTGTGCAGGTAACAGGACCGTGATGTGATGTATAATACTTAGGTTGTTTAATAAAATGTAAACTCGTTGAAATGTTAAAGTTTGATTATTGTAAATATTTTTCAGAAAGATTATACTAATTCTAAATGACAAAATCGTAACAAAAAGTGACGTGAAGATGCTTGCATGTACGATGAGAAAACACGCCGTCTAAATACAGGTCGTTTCGGCTCTGGTTTTATAAAGTTTCCTACTCTCTTACCTTCCCCCTGTCCATCGACTTATGCGTTGTCCACAAGGGACGTGCGTCAATTTATTATATGTACAATCCCACGCCTAGTCGGTTCGAAAACCACATTCCAGTATGATATATTTTAATATATACGATACTCCATAATATGTTTCATATATAATATATATGATGTAGTTTTAGTTTCATATTCCGTCGTGTTTAATATAACATGATAATTTGGGTATTGTATAGGGGAGATTTTATTTGACGGCCCATTTGGAATGTCCAAGGTCGTCGAAACAAATATTTAGTAATTCAAATTGATGAGCGGTGGTAAACTCTGCCGATTTATAAAACTAGTAAACTCTCCCGATGGTAAACTCTCCCGGGTCATAAATAATCCACACACAAACACAGATAATGTCTTGCCTTACATTTTCATAATAGGCCTATTCACTCTAATTTGTAAACTAACGAAGCTAAACGTGACCTGCTGAGCGTAAATTTGGTATGTTAAGCACTTGCAGTAAGACGAAGACAACAAATGGCCGTATAGCGTCCCCTCAATAATTAAAAAAAAACATTTTAAAAACCACAATATACAAGAGTAAGTTTAGAGTACCTAAATTTATATTTTTTTAAGGTGATCGCAGCACACTTATTTTCCATACTTTTGGTACTTAGGAATTTACAATTGTAATTGTTAATACATGTATGAAACTACTCTTTGACAAAATATCCAGGCTTTTTAGGATATCGATTTTAAATTTTACTTAATTTGAAATCATTATAGTCATTAGAATTGACAATATAACATTTTTAATTTAATACTTTTGATGAGTTATAATTTATAAGTTATAAGTATTTTAACTTTTAAGTTTAAATGAGTGGATCAGCGGACTCATTTTGCGAGGTACCCCTGTTAGGCTGTGCCACTTCTCTCTCAATACTATCTTAATCAAAACTAAAAATGCTTAATTCTTAATCATTATCAATGATGATTCATCAATATCAAACCGAAAGTTTGTTTTGGCGATGATTTATTCAAATTCTGTAAATAAAGTATTTTCTAAAATGTTAATATTTTTTCGAGATAATGATAGTTTATTGTTAAAAGAACCACTCTTCAATGTCAGTGAAGTTGGCTCCCCATCTTTATCCGATCAATTTCAAACCGGCACAAATATTTTGCAGCAATAATTTGCAAATTTTTTGGACAATTTATTAGTATAATAATTGTTTCATTTAAATTGCAGAAAAGATAAACCTACAAGATATAAGGACTGTCGGCAGACATGGTTGAAGGGTGTTGGTGCACAAATGTTGATTGTTATATTGTCTTGGGGAATATAACCACACATTAACACAGAATAATATCGTAAAAAAAAATACTCCCGTACTCCACCCAACCAATATCATTTGTGTACTTTAATAATATTTTAATAATATTTTTGTCCGTGATTTAGATTTATATTTGTCATGCTCATCATATTAGGAGTAAGCACAATACGTGATTATGCCACAGAATAAAATATATATTGTGTGATCATACAGCATGATACTTAGAATATACTAATAATCGTTAAAATATTGTGTAAAAAAATAAAATATAAGTGCATATTTTTACAGCATATTTGTACTTTTTTAAGCGCATAAGTCATAAGTGCATGCAAATGTAGTACTTTTTAACAAATAGTGAATGCTTAAAATATATGTGGTTACTGATTACTCACAAGAAATACGACAACTTCACACACGTACATTTTTAATAAAAAACAAAAAAAAATTTATCAAGTGTTAATATATTAAAAAATGGTTTATAACGTCAACGAGTATTTAATAATTTATGGCAGCTAACATACTTTAACATCAAAACTAAAAAAAAATATTAAATCATCATAATAAAATAATAATAATATCAGAAGCCAGACAACCACAGCAATGTCGGGTAAAAACCATAGTAAAATCATAGTAAATACAAAAAATGATTAGCCGACCCACACTTAATATTTTAAGCAGTATGTTTAATTCGTATAAATGGTTTAATAATTATAAACAATTCGTAAAATAATCACGTTGTATTTTTAATAAAACTTATACTTAAAACAAAAGACAAAGTTTAGATACCTATATATATTTTAATACTTAATTAAAATTTACTTCATATAAATCATACATAATTTATAAAAGTTTTACTACTCGGAACCTTAGTTTTGTACAAATAGGTAGGTATATCGATACATTTCTTTAAAATTTACAAGACGTTTATTGAATTACTATGTTATTTGTAAGCTTTAAAAAAAGGTAGGTGTAGTTATTAATTATTATATGAAAAAATATAACAGATTTTTAGCTAAGTTAGGTAATAAGTTACTTTTATTTTCTAATTAAAAGGAATAGAAGTTATTAGATTTTGCTTATGAATATATTGTAATAAAACAGTTAATATAAACTCATATAAAAAATATTGGCACCGGTCCGCAATCGATCGGACGTTGTGAGGTGGGGCTACGTGAAGTTGCCCCCCCCCCCCCACTCTAAAACGGTAATTGCGGGGCAGCGAATGATTTGCAAATTCTGAAGATGAGTTTGCAAATTATTGCAAACTTTTTGCAAAGTATTGACACCGGCCCGAGTCGAACGGAGGTTGTGGGGGGCTACGTGAAGTTGCCCCCCCGCCCAATTTGGAAATCCCACGGCTAAAGTTGAAGTTTGCAAATTCTAAAAAAAGATTTGCAAATTATTGCAAAGTATTTCCAAAATATTTGTGCAAGTTTGAAATTGATCGGATAAAGTTGGGGGGCCAACTTCACTAACATCACTCTTCGTCTACACACCTGACACCCTAAACTTATGACTAACGCGATACACTTTTTATGTCGTCACGAACTCACGGACTCCTTAATATCAAATGTACAGTACGTAGGTAGGTACTTAATGAATGTAACCCAATCGTGATTTTACTGTAAGGTATTAGCTATAATCTATGTTTCAGTTGTCGAGTTTGGATAATATATATACCTATATGCGTGTGGACGACGCGACGGACTTGTACGCATTTATAAATAATAGTACATATAGTATATGTTATATAGTTCTTGGATTTTATCCGGACGTTTTATTTTATTCTTTGTCGATGTACGCATCCTATACTTGTTTAAAACCATACCTAGTCGTTTTTGTATTTGTCTTATCGCTAATGACTATATTTTACCTATAGGTACGTGGAATGTCAATTCAACGATTAAAAACAACTAATTCTCCGATAAAAACACATTTTTTTTATAAAATGTAATGGGAATATAATATGTAGGTAATTATAGTTTATTAGTATGTGCCTAATGTACGGGCGTATCCTAAATTCTTCAACTGTACCTACATTCATAATAGCTGATAATACTATAAAAATTACCTACCGACCAGTTTTCGTTCCGTAAAACTAACAGAGAAAACACACTTTGGATCGTGACTATTTTTATATTGATGTAAACCTTTTTTCCTCTTTTTTTATTGTTATATTATTATTATTTACTATCATCATATATTCCTGTTAAATATGCCTTACTTATATTTTCACTGTATAAAATTTGATTACAAATTATCAATAATAGATTTTAATAAAATGTACATGAGTACATAATTAATATTATCACGCGATCGCCACCGTCCGGTATTCGCTCCTAAATAGAACGATTTGTCTCATTATTAATTTATATGTCACTGCAGTAATTTTTAATACGACAATACCGAATAATATTTAAACCAATATTATTAATTAAATGCAAACAATATCTGGTTTACTATTACTATTACGTTTAATAAGCACATTTCCCCAGCCCCCCAATTCTGAAATTGGATTTTATTTTTACCATTCATTTGTAGCTGGTTTGTATTGTTTTGTAATCTAATTTTTTTCGTTTGTAGAGATTTAGTTTTTTTTAAAACCAAAATTTTGGTGGGGAGGGGCTGGGAAAATGCCCTAATTTGGAATTTTTTTTATCTAATCTAGATTTTTCATCTAATGAAATGGATCAAGTATGATAGAGAAAATCGGAATAAACATTTACTAGACTTAATGGAATATTTTCGGTTACCAATTATTGTTTCTTATGAATTTCTTTAATGTACTGTTGATAAAGATCCACTCTTGAAGTTAAATAACAATTGTAACTATATTATAGTATTTTTATATTTGATTTTCTTATTTTTTCGTTAGGTAGAAAATATTTAGATGAAACTTATGCTGTCCATACAGTCCTTAGAACTGAGTAAGAAGCACCAAATTTTACTTGTTGCAGTATGTTTTAAGTATGAGCAAAAGAGCCAAACACCATCTTCCTCTTTTGTTTAACATAATCACAAATCAGTGGACAACTATACCAATAATTATACCACTAAATAGTTAAGGTGAAACTTATTTACTTGATGATGGTTTGAGTCAAAAATATGACCGGATTTAAGAAAATATTGAGAATTACTCTTAATACCACCAAGATCAAATATGCGACCATCATTAAGTGAATAAGTTTCTAATGAGTAGCTGAGAGAATAGTCAAACGATCCGATGTACTCGTATGATCGTAACATCGACTGATTGAAATTCGAAACAAATGAGATCGAGACGCTCCATTAATATTCAAATTAAAAAAAAAATAATAATAAATAAATATTATTCTCAACTCCTATAGTAACCATTAATAAACAAAAATTTCTATCGTAAATCTCAAAATTCCTGTTTGAGCCCCTTTTTAAATTAACCTATGACACCAGGGGCGTACCGAGGAGGTTTTTATTGGGGTGCAAAAGTTAGTAGTTTGGCCAACTCTAAAAATTGATCCAGGACAACTTGTTTTTGTTATTTTGTCGTCTTTTCATCGTTAAGCTATTACAATGTTTAATTATTTAAGTAAATTAAAAATCCAAACCCTTGTAATATATTCCATTAGGTAAGTACCACATATGCAATAAAATAATAAATAATAATAAAAAAAAACAAAACAAAGTAAATAATAAAAAGTGGATGTCGCTCTGCTGTACAGTTAGTGGATCACTGTAATGGATGTTGTTAAATTTGAATTCAATGATATAAAATCATTGTTTAAGAAAAACGATTCTGAGCGAAAACGGTCAGTCAGCCTATGTTATTAGTTATTACCAAGTATATTTGATGATATTATTGTGAATAAAGTAATTTATATATTTACCTATTTACGTGGAACCTTGTTTTAAATTTTCAATCCTTAGCTATAAAAGTTGAACATTTTATACATTTTTTACTACAAAATAATTATTACATTTTAAATTGGATACATTTTGTCAAAATTCAAACTTTAAATGCTTTTAAAAAAAATTGTGCCTATGTATTTTTAATATTTTTGAACTGCTATTGTAACAATATATCAGTCAGGAGCCTTGCTTTAAATATTTATGTTTTTTTACCCAGAAAATAACATTTTATTGATATATTTTTTTTTTTAATTACAATAAAATAAGAAAATCGTTATATGAGAAATATCAAATGTTGTAATAATATGAACTTCAAACGCTCATAAAAATCGAATTTGTCTTTCTTGTGGACATTTTTTTTTTGATAAAGGTAGACAAATTTACGAGGAATCTTAGATTTAAAAATAAAATTTTTAATGAATTTTTAACTCAAAATTATTTGCAAATTTTTGTAATTTTTACGTATTTTTATGTTGTTTTTCCCGGCGTTTTTTAAAACTATTGGGAATTTTAAATTTTGACC
The DNA here is from genome assembly GCF_019925205.1 of Metopolophium dirhodum. Taxonomy (NCBI): domain Eukaryota; kingdom Metazoa; phylum Arthropoda; class Insecta; order Hemiptera; family Aphididae; genus Metopolophium; species Metopolophium dirhodum. The sequence goes on from NC_083560.1 coordinate 25,396,508, forward strand.
TCCTTAATGCACCAACAATATTCACTTTCCCATCGAACAAGATACTGAAGTTGAAAATCGAAGCTTTATTACAACTACTTATCGTGTAAGTACCTACGTATAACTATAAATTAAGTAGTAATTATTATATTATACTTTGTTTATTACAACCGATTTAGGGCCCGTTTTACAATCATACTTTAAACCTCGGTCACGCTTAACTCACTGATTTTACTGGTCGAATTCCACGGTTTAACATTAGCCCTTAATGTGTTGGCTTTATTAGCATGTCTCTGGTCAATACAATAATTATGCCAGATGAGGTTATCGATGAACTGAGCATCCAAAAAAATGGAAAACGGGATTTTGTATTATAATTATTTTTTTTGATTATCGTATTAAACACTTGGTTAAGTAAACAATCATACAATATAACAGGTAAAATACCAAAACAAATTATACAATATTAATGCAGTAATAGGGGACGATATTTATAAATCATATTAATTGTAATATAGGCCAGTGAAGCAAATGTGCTGAGGCAGCTAAATTTTGAATGAGATATAAGGCAAAAGGAATAATAAGCCAGGCAGTCGTGGTACGTAAGTACTACGGTGTACGTTATACCGTTTTTAATTTGTGTGTGTGTTTTAGTAATTTTAATAAAGGGTTTTTATCTCGTTATATCGATGTTTATATTTGAAGTCATCTGGTACTTTTGAGTCCGATCTGAAACCGGTTTATTCATTATGCATGGTCTTTTTGTCATCATTTCGGAAGTAGAAGTATACGAACTGAAGAGCGTTTACGACACTATATACAATTATTCTACTTCCTACTAATATTATAAATGCAAAAGTTTGTGTTTGGATATTTGTTACATAATCACGCTAAAAGTTCTGATCGGATTTGAATGACATTTTGTATACAAGTAGGTTATCACCTAGAGTAAAACATAGGATGTTTTAAATCTCGGATAATGACTTCCAAGAGGGCCTTATAATCATAGAACGATATAGAAGCGAAACTCGATCAACTGATTCGGTTTACGTTTACCCATGATCCGAAGTCTGAACCTAGGAAACGAACCAGTAAACCACCATGATGTTAGATCCTTGTTTAGCCGTATTTGAAAAACGTTTTTTGCCACGTAGGCGGGGTCGGCTCGTTTACCATTCCCTATTTCACGTATGCCACACTACCCCCCTCCCCCCACTGAAACCATGGTCAAGGCCGCAATCGCCTGATTCAATTCATTTCAAAACACCCAATTCAGGGAGTTTTATACATATGTTACAATTCCGGCTTCCAGTAACGTGGCGGTGCTGGCAACTGGAGGTAGGTATTTATGTTTACTAAATGATACACCACTTTTTTCCGAAAGTGTTAGCACTTATCACCTAACACCTTATCATCTCTACGTCGCGCAGCGTAGATTTGTAGATCTAAAATAGTACCTACAGTACTTTAAAACCGTTTTATCTTGTATGTCTATTATTTATTATTGTCTTGCCTTAATGCGTCAATTAATTTTCTCCGTAGCCTTCATCATATGACGACTTTAAAATTCATCAATACGAATATTATATAATAAAAACAACAACGACAGCTTTAATAGTGACGCTAACGATAACGCTCACAGTCGTACAGACTCGCCATCACGGTATAGGTAAGTTCAAAAGGTAGTATAACTAACTAGGTACCTCCTACCTATTAAATACCTATTAAAAATGGTCTACCTATGCGGTGGTCTGATCCAGTGTTCGGAATGTTCACTAAGAAATTCAATTCGTTCACGTTCGCTTTCATATTTTTTTTTTAATCAACACGTTCACGTTCTTAAAAAATATGAATGCGTTTCTTTTAATTTTTTTAATTTAATTTTTATGTATCATTTAAATACCTACTAATACGAAATCGTGAAAATCATAATAATATTGTTGTTTTATCTCCAGCCGTGACCACTGGAATTTCAGGTATTTTATTTTTATACATCGTATTATATTATATATTATAATAGTATTATTATCAATCAATATTTATTAAACAATAAAATATACATTTAAACGTTTTAAAAATCGTTAAAACTTATAAAAATGTAAACGTCAGTCTTGCTCATGTTCTACTTGAAAAAAAAACAAATGACTTTCACGTATCATTCACTAAAATAAATATGAACGACATTCTTTCCAAACACTGGTTTGATCGCATATTGAACATGGCCCTGTATACTGTACCTGTTGTCGACGGTCATCTCAAATCGGTGTACTTACAACCTAGTACACATTAAACATATGTTTATCCATGAGTTCAGATTGTATTGCATGTCAGAAAATCTACTAATTTAAATATACATAATAAAATGCACAGTATAATAAATGTATATTAATAGTAACTACCTATATTAATAAAATTATTCATTATGCTTATAAATATCAAATTAATTTAAAATAATAAATAATAAATATCTTAATTTTGATATCAATCAATTTTGTCATTTCACTTCTTAGAGTTAATATGGATTTGTTTTTTGGTTTGCAGTTGATAACATTATATTATATTGGTTGCTCAGTAACCAATAAAGATGGGTCAATTGGAAAGTACAAATCGCGCCTACTACAGCAATGATGAGCTTATTAATGCATTAATTGAGAGGGAGTGTATACACTCAATTAATGTGGAAAAAGTGTTCAGAAGTGTTGACCGAGGGTTATATTATACCAATGATAATAAACTAAACGCCTATAGAGACACGGATTGGCAATCGGGAGATGTTTATTTGTCAGCACCAAGTGCTTATGCTACTGTTTTAGAATGTTTGGATATCCACAAGGGTCATAAGTTTTTAAACATCGGTTCTGGAATAGGGTATTTTAGTACTCTAGCCGGGCTTTTATTGGGTAAACTATATCTCAATATTTATTCATTGTACTCCCAATCCATTTATACTCTTTAAAGTTTAAATCGGTTGTCGATATTTTTCCTTATTTGTTTATAGGTGTTAATGGAGTTAATCATGGCATTGAAATTCATAGTTATTTGATAGATATAGCATATCAAAAGTTGAAAGTATTTAAACAAAATTCTGCAGCAATTGATTATTTTGAATTTTGTGAACCAGTATTCATCAAAGGTATAATATACTTTATTCATATTAATTAAATAAGTACTCATAAATAATTAGAATACTGTGAAAAAACTCCGATCAAATATTTAAAAATAGGTTATAACTTATAACTTATAAGTCTATTGAAGATAATAGTATTTAACATTTACTTTACAAAATCTATTTTATAAAATAACTTATAATAAATTAAATAAAAACCTGCGATGTTGTTCTGCTGTATAATAGTAGGTGTAGAGTCTTTCTTTTCGTTTATCAGTGTAATGAATGTGATAAGTTTGAATTCAATGATAATTTATTGTATCCGTCAGTTACTATTTCCAAGAATATTTTGTTAAATTTGTAAGTGGTTTTTATTCTACTACTCCGTGCTACAAAACAATGCAACTTGCTTCTGCATATAAACGATGAAGCTTTGCTGTCTCAAAGCCAAAAAGCCAATGCCATCTCATGACCAGTATATGTATCTGAGAATAAGATTTTGTCCTATCTACTTTGACATAAAGAAAATTGACTAGTTGTCTTAAGGGATTTGGATTCACAGAAATTGAAAAATTAAATGTGTCCCCGGGTTGCATTCTCTTGTAGCACAGAGTATAATTATTTATTTTTCTATTAGTCATATAATAGGTTGAACTAATTTTTGACAAAAAAATACCCTAATACATAACCTATATTACATATTAATTATTATAAGGTATAATAATATATCATGTACTATTATTATTAACTTATAAGTAAATATTCATGTACCATAGAAGCTTAAAATTATTCTTAATATTATTGAAATGTCATTGTATATATTATAGGAAATGCATTTGAACTGAAGTCAGTGGGTTACTATGATAGAGTCTTTTGTGGGGCTGAAGTACCACTAGCAAAATCTTCATTTATGAAGGCTCTTATTAAAGTAATATTTCATTCAAAAGTTAATCTTTAATGATAAAATTAAATAAACTTTTCTTATCTGTATTTAGATTGGTGGTGTATTAGTTATGCCATTGAAAGGGTTCCTCGTAAAAGTAATTAGGTATGGTGAACACTCGTGGAAAACAAATAAACTCTTGAAAGTATCGATGCCAGATCTTGTTGTGGCAGAAAAATTTAGTAGTATGAAAGTTTCAAAGTTTCGTAAGTTAATATATTGTAAACTTAAAATAAATAAATTTTAAATTTTTGTATGTTTTTCAGCTACTGTTGAACCATTGAGTTTACAAGAGTTATGCAGATCAAACATTCGTGCATCCATACGAGATTGCTTGTATAAAAGTCATCCTCGCTTACAAATGCGCACTAAATGTAAACCAAACGTAACCAAAAGATATAATCAAACATTTTTTAGTTCTGATCCGATGGGTCACATTCTTGAGGAATATGCAACTATCGGTGAAACGATTAGTATACAGAATTACATTGAGGATTCGAAAGAGGAAACATCAGATCTGGATACGGGATCTGGATCTGGGAATGAGGCCATTGAAGAAGATAATGATGACAGTAACAATGGCGATGATGTTGAAGAAAAAAATACAACTGAACAGTGTGATAAAAGTTTACTTAAAAAAACTGCATCAGATAACAAAAGAAAAGCATCAGAAGCTGAATGTTCTGAACAAAATAAAACATTGCCCGAAAAACCAGAAAATACAAAAAGAAAGAGAATGAATTCATTATCTTCTACAGTCAAAAATCTCTCCAGTAACCATTCTACCAATAGCTGTGATGATTTTTTGGAGACTATGTCTAATGATTCATCCGAGTCTGATGATGAAGAAAATGATCAAAATGGTGAAGATGGATTTTATAACGCTTTGGTTGATGATCACGTTAAATTTACCTGCTATTATAGTAATGAATTCACTAGGGAATTGATAAAATACGGCTTTTTGAGCAATCGCAAAGAAAATAACTTGAGTAAACTTCTGAAGTTTAAAATTAATCTGTTACCACTACCAGCTATGCTCAAAGTGTTTCTCAACTATAGGTAATAAAGATGATTAATTTCGCTCTGCTCAACATTAGATTACAAGTGGGCCACTGTAATAGATTAAATTTCTTTTATAATACTGTTATACAAATGTAGTTTTGAATACCTACTCACAACTCGCTAAGTATTTAAATACAAATACATGCATTTTTGATAAATTCTATTTTATAATATCTTTATGTATATCAATATCGGTATAGCTATTCTGTTAGGTACTACTTTAACAATTTTAATAATTTAAAAAAACACTAAAACATGTCTTATGATTTAATTATAACTATTTTAAAATTATTAGATTTGTTTTTAATTTTATACATTGTTATTTACTATACACAATATTTTATGTTTTTATAAATTATATATAACTTACAAAATGTTTTTTTTTTTTTTTTAACAATGAAATATTATGATATAGCCTAGAACACCTTTGATACTCATTAAATTAATATACATGAAATTACAATTATTGTACCTATTTATTAATGAGGCCAATGATGTACATATTAGGGATTGAAAACTGTTAACACATAATTTAGCACAATTATACTTTATATATAACACAAATATCTTACCTAACCTATATAATTATTTACAAGTATAAACCAATCTTGTGTTTACAAAAAAACACTTGATACAATATAATAACTGCTAAATAAGGTAAGTTGTAAATTAATTGAGTATCTAATTCACTTTTAACGGTTCATTATAGCAATGGTCATGCAAGTATGCATTTTAATGTTGAATACTATTAAGCAAGATTAATGATGTATTGGTTAACAAACTATTTATATTGTATTATTGTAGTTTTTAATATTTAATCAAGTTATAATAATTTAGAATTGTGAAACTATTACATCATTTTGTAGAAAACAAGATATTTTTATATTTTTAGTAAAATTATTTTATTTGTACGTATATTTACTACCACGTTTATATTTGTATAGGTATCTATAAATTAATCAGTATTAAGAAATTTCAAATTTTTTTTTGAAAATATGCTTTGTTTTATGTTACTTTTATCAAAATAATAAGTACTATAAACTAAAGTTAAACGTGTTTTACACATATTCTTAGCTTAATTGCTTAAGTAATTTAAAAAAAAAATCTTTAGATTTGTGTACCTACTTATGTTTTTATTAAGAAAAATAAAATATGTGAGTAGGTATACTGAGTATGTTTCATAGAAAATAAAATATTTACTATGTAATATGTTATTTATCAATACATAATTGGGAACATTTAAAAAATATCTATATTTACAGCTTCAGGCAGTGAGTTATGAAGACTAAAATTATGTTACATTTCATAAAGATACTTACATGAAACGTCATACTTTTTTATTTGTTTGGTATGATTAAACTAATAAACCCTGCTACAAAATAAGAGAATAATATGATACAACGTATAACATTTGAACTAGTTTCACAACAAAAGTTTTTTTTATTATTAGGTATTAGCACCTACTACAGTAGGTTTAATATAATATTTCAGAAAAAAATGGATTTTAAAATGTTATTGTTTGTAAATTTATAATAATATACTTTAATAGTTTAAAGTACCTACTAACAATATTTTTATTTACAAAAAAATAACTAAAATTGTTATTCTACGTTTGAATAGATAGGTATCTATTATTTCTTCCGAATTGGAATTTAAATTGCTAGAACAAAAAAACTGTGTTTATATACTATTTGATATTTTGGTTACAGTATGAAATATTTATCAGAATCCTTATTTTAAATTTTCAATCTTAAGCTATAAAAATTGATTATTTTATAATTTTTTAATATCAAAATAATATGCAAATTTTCATGATTTTGAAGAATATTATTAAAATTCTAAATTTAGACCATCATACAAATTATTTTCAATTCGCGCACACCTTTTTTTTTATTTCCACTTAATGAGCAATTTATGATTAATCGTTTTAATACATTTTCAAGTAGTTTGACAAAGTCAAAATTTTTTTTATTGATATTAATTTGAAATAATAAAAATTGAAATCGAAAATTGTTTATGCCTATCAATAGTTTAAAAAGCGTCTAATTATTTTGAAAATTATATATGGTTTATTTGAATAGAAAATAGACTAATATAAACATTCAGTGAAATTTTCATGTACCTACCTATTTACGGTAATTTTTTTTAAAGTAAAAATCAATTTTTAGCAATATTATTTAATTTAAACCATAATTTAAAAGTTAATATAACCGGCCAGTTGTACATAAGGTGTCCATTGTATATTTGATGATGTTATTGTGGTATTAGTTATATCTAATAGTAAAATAAATTACTTTAATAGGTAACAATAATATCATAAAAGAAATATATTACCTAATAAATTATAGGCTGACAGACCGTCTTCGTTCAGAATCATTTTTCGTAGGTATTTTATATCATTGAATTCAAATTTAAGTATTTAACACATCCGTTACAGCGACTCCTCTAGACACAGTACAGCAGAACGATACTCACTTGCCCACTTTTTTATTTATTCACTCATATTTTTGTGTTTACTCCCACTCCCTCTCCCTCCAAAATAAAAATTCTATTTTGTCAAATGCGTATATATTTTCCTTCATTTATACTGGCGTTGTCACCGCGTCTGATTACATAAGTCGGCTACACTACGATAACTATAGGCTTAACCTATATCCTATATACCTATTTTGATGATTTGTGAGCTAACGAGTAAGAAGTATCAACAACATTTAAAGTCGAAGATTCTCAATTGTTTTTCTATTGTCGTCTAAGCCGTTTGAAGATGAGTTTGTAATAATTGATACAATATTGAATACACTGTATGGTCGAACACTCAAATACCTAGTTTAATGATTTTAAATACCTTCTAATCGTAGACACATAAAATACCTTGATCTGTGTATTGTGTAATAATATCATAATTTGTAAATATATTATATATTATATAACTTTTGTTAAATTTGTAAAATTTGTAAATAAAATTAGAAAAAAAAAAACTAATATTTATTAACTAATAACTCGATTTATACGAATGATATTGAAAAAATCCGGCGCTATTACAGTAGGTTAAATTAATTTTTGCAAAAAAAATTCCATTTTAAAATATCATTGTATACCTATACTAAGTATATACTGTTTTGAGTTCTCCTCTAGATGCTATGAAACTTTGGTTACTGTACGATGAATGATGAGTCTGTAGTTAATGTCAAGTTAGTCTGCGCAAAACGTTGTTTGTGCCTAAACTACAACGATGTACTGATGTGACGTCATCTTGAGAGAGGTGGCAGTTATCAATAAAACTATAAAAGCCAAAAGATTACCTAAACAATAGTTTTCTGGCTCTAAAAATAATAATTTCACTTAGAACTTTTTAATAAATAAAAATCATGTAAGTCTGATATTACCTGGTTATGTAAAGACTTTCTAAAACCTATTTTTATATTATTTTTTAATAATTTATATTATATTCTAAGTGAAGCAAAGAATGTAACAGTTATAACATGTGTATTTTTTAATATCCTTATTTTTTTTTTAGTATGAAAACAAGATAAATTTCACAAAATATTGCTCCGGTTCTTAAACCCATAGGTCCCCTGTTTCTGGTAGCACTTAGTGTTCTTATGGTACTCTGGCATGTCTCATTAAAAAAAGTTGAAAATTGATATTTACTAATGTATATTATTATTTTCAATGAACATCATAGGTGTAACTATAGAATCAACATTATGAAAGGGCTTAAATCTTTGATATGTTTAAGTTAATTAAGAAAATTGTTTAAATTGGGACATACATTTTTTATAATTTTTCGCCTTTAATATTATCTACACATATGGCCTATGGGCTAAAGGTGACTATGGTTATTGGTTTAATAATTTTAGTCCAGGACCTTGCAAAATATAGCACCGGCCCTGTTCATAAATATTACATGAATACTACTACATTATTGATAACAATGTTGATATTCATAGATTTCAGCAAGATAATACAATAATAATTGATTTGCCTAAAATTAATTTAGAAGCCTTTCTTTATTTTGATGAACAATCAAAAACTAATGTTGAGTTATTAAGTGAGAATTATTTCTGAATTTGTACAATACAAATATTTGTTATAAACTATTATGTTGTATAGTATTAAAGTGTCGGAAATTTGTATAGTATTAATTCTTCCAACTATTACAGAAGATATACAATTACTATACACTTTCTTTAGAAAAGAAAAAATGGTGCAAAAATATTAAATTTTTCTGGGACAGAAACTTATAAATATTTACTTGGAATCTACCAACATTGGATTTTTTTTTTCAAAAAAATGTCAGAAATATTTCATATTTATATTTTAGTTTTAGATGTGGCTTATAAAGAAATTTCTATTCAACTTGGTCACTGGTTTTCAAGTAAATCCGATGCTCGGAGAGAGAATCCCCATTCTGAACAAGTAATTAAACCTTCAACTAATGTATCTTCGTCTTTTTTTGAAAGAACCACCTGACCACCCGGCTTTCGAAATATGTTGTTTTTATTCTTAATATAATCGTATAATGTAGTTCTTGGAAGACCGTACTTTTCCAAAGCATTTCTAACACTTAACTTATTCATTTTGATTTCCTTGAGAGCATTCAAAAGAGAAGCGTTTGTATAATTTTGATAAGTGCGACCACCTACCTTTTTTTTATATTTGACAATTTTGCTGGTAGGTAACTAACTGTCCGAAGTCGGCCCTCTTTTTGAAAAATTCCGAACTTAAATTAATAAAAATTTTCAGATAGCACAAACAACACTTCTTACAATCAATTTTTTTTAATAATTAGTTTATCTCAGACAAAAAAAAAATTGTTACGATCGGACTATTTGTTGTCGAGTTACGAATGTTATAAGATGTGATAACAATAACGGGCGGGAAATCTATTGATAAGGAATACCTCGTGGCCTCCATGTTATCAGCGTTACATCATTACGAAACGTTTCCTACATCCCAATACAGGTTAGTAACCGTAATAAATAATAAAAGATGATTATAATTCAATTAAACCGATCGTATGCTTTACTTTATCAATTGTTATCATATCGTCCGAACTTCCGAAGTCAACCAATGTGTCCGAAGTCACCCAATTTTACGGTACCGAAGACAGAGATGGTGGAAAGGGGGAGAGACTTGATAAAAAAACACAGTTCTGAAACCAGAGAAAATTTTTTGATTTGTAGTAAAATATAATTTTTATTTTAAATTAATAAAGATACTAGTAATTTATTTCATTGTCATTTATTATTATTTATTGAAGATTTTAATACCGTAATTATATGTTTTAATAATGAACAGTTAAATTGTACCCCTCCTCTCACTGAATGAGCTCAAATACTCTATTGGTACAGTGCTGTACTATTAAATGTGGTATTGCACCTCTGTTTGTAGACAGTTTATACTGCACCACCATTTCTAGTCTGACAGTCCACCTGCACCTAAACCAAGGTTGTACTGAAAATCCAATACTGGAATAACTTTATCATCACTGACATACGACAGTACATAGCCAATACTAACTGCCAGTAATGCATCTGTATCAGTCAACACTGCGCCTTTTCTGAATTTCTGATTGAGATTTAATATTATAAAACTTGGATCGAAACAAATCATTATATTAGGTTTATTTATATTCCATACTTGCTAAAGAAGAACTATTTAAAAATTTTTTTTAACCATTAAAACGTTAAAGAATACACATCCCAATACCGATATTATATTACTTTGTGATTTTAATTTACCTCCTGAAAAAGTTTTTTATAATCTACTGTCATACAGTAGATTAGGTATGACATTGACTCATACCTAAACTGAATGTAACTATAAATGTAATTACAAATGTCAAAAGCATATAAAAAATTAATTTAGAATGAAATTGTTTGTAGGAACTGAAGTTTGGCAATCATTAACAATCATATTTGTAAAAATTAGAGTGAATTGAGCTTTTATAAAATTTAAAGGTAAGATTATTATCTAGACAATGACATAGGCTTTTTATTATATTTTAATTTTAAGACAGTATATGAGTATTTTAAAATTGTAAATTGTTTGTACAACCTTTAATATTCATAACTTGCCTTAAAATTAAAATATAATAAAAATCCTAAATGATAATCTTACCTTCAAATTTTTTATTTGGTAATTTCACTCTAATTTTAGAAGTTTATATGATAATGATCATTATTATTAACGTAAAATTTGATTTGTTGCTTGTGGGCGAGGCAGAAAAAAAAATGAGCTGAAATCCTCTTAATTGTAAAAGAATTTCTTTCAATATTAATCTTATGTAACTCATTTACTATTGTTATAAATGCAGTTAATAATATAAAACACAAATTTGATTTGATCTCTTAAATAATATAAATTTAAATATTTTAAATATTTAATTTGATTCAGGTACCGCAACAAAAGAAACAACTTAACAGATGTCAAGTATGTTCTGAATCCTTTGATAGTTGAATTAATTGCCTTGATCACATTCACAAAGTCCATAATCAGCCTACTCCATCAACCTCAAATGAAGTAAATGAAAAATTAAATATTACGTTTATCTAGTTGAGTTCTTACATCCTTGATATATTTTAAGTAACTATTTATTAGTATTAAATGAATTCATTAGTATTCATGAAGGTATATGTCTCTATATTATATATTAAGAGGACGCTACACCTAAAGCGAAACGAATAGAACGGCCGAGAGAACGCGCTGTTAAGTGTTTTCACGATGCGCAAGCACGCGGCGTTTAAGCCACGCCCAATACTCGTTGTCGGCGACCGGCGGACGATTGTGCTCATTCGGGAGCGATGTTTATTATTTCCTCAACCTTCGACTGTGTCTGATCGCGTAAATATAAAATGTAAACACCTTATATTATGACGCGTTTCCGCCGTAATATTCGCGCATACCTTCTCGGCGACTCAGCTTATAATTATTGCATTATTAGATGCTTACTCCATACAAAATATAAACAATACAGTAAATAATATCTACTTTATAACAGTATCCTAAACTAATATTACCTACCTAAATATCTAAATAGGTATTAGTTTTTAGTAATTTAATTATTGAATATATGATTTTACGTTATACTGCTACTACATAGGTAGGTATACGTTTTAAATTACAGTTTTTGGGTACTTCTTAAAGATGATACAGTAGCCCGTATCAAAGCTATCTATTATTATTTTTAAGATTCTACCTTTCTCTACAAAGATACGATTACCGTTGGTACTATATATGCTATTGAGTTATTAAATATTCAAATTAAATTAAATAAAAAATACAGTATTGCCTATTGGTAATCATTTGTCAATTATAATGTTAACACTATTATATCATACATGAAACTAATATAGGTATATTTTTATTTTTTATTAATTTGGTGTTTAATGTGGTCACTGGTCAGGCTCTCTAATATCACTTTTCAAAAATCGTTTTCCATATAGTGGATCGACAATTTCTGGCAGTAAACATTCTAAATAAAATCTGAAATGGTAATATATTTTTAAAAACACGTTTCACATTTATTAAAAATATTATAGAATAACTGATGAGAATAAAGGTCACATTTTTTTAAAATTATTATTAGTTGTGGTCATAATTTTAATAATACGCTCAGGCTCTTTGATATCGGACTTCAACATTCTTATTGGATAAAGTGGTTGAATTATTTCAGGTAGCATACAATCCATATAAAACCTAAAATTATAAACAAATTAAAAATGTACTTACTTAAAATATTATTAAGTTAGGTCAGATAATAAATTACATTTTTAATTTTTCTGCCATATTAGAAGTCCAAAATTCTGGTTCATAATAAATTTTTTCTACCGTAATCCAATTACTGGTATATATTACAAAATAGCATAATTTTCTGCGGGTAATATGCAACTGGCCCATTACTTGATAATAATAAATATTATCTTTTTTAAGTTTTGTACAATTATCTACTATGTTACAATATGGCAACTATAAAGTTTAAAAAAATGAAATTGTAAAACTACAGGCTTAAAGTATACGCAATGATTATAATAATATGTAAACAACATGACTTACTAATTTTTTGTTAATAGCATCTATTGCACTTGAAGTGTCTTTTGCAATATATGGACATTTAATTTCAATAATTGCCGTTTTACCAATCAAGCCATCTATATAATATTAGACCCGATATATTTTAAATTGTATACGTAAATTAAATTATAAAACATAAATAATATAATATAATACCTAATATTCAAATATTTTACCTGGACTTGCTGCTAAGTATGGCTCATCAGGATCCACTATCAAACCACAAATTTGTATTTTTTCGCCAATTATACATTCTGCTTTTTTACGAGCGATAGGCTCCGTATCTCTGCCGTATTGTAAATATTTAGATTGGACATTTCCAGCATAAAGTATATTGTACACGGTGTTTTTACAACTGGTACTAGAACGCATTTTACAAACTTGTCCGAATCTAGAGGCAGTAATTCGTTTTTTGCGTTCATAGTACCACTTCTCACTTTCACTTTGATTTCTAGTATCATCTTCAATTTTTTTAATATCTGCATTCTCTAAGGATGTAAGGAATTCTTTTTTTTTTTTTTCAAAATCTTGTGGTGAATATTGGTTTGTTAGCGGCTCTGCCAAACCATAGTCAGCATCTGGACCGTCAGTACAAATAATTTTAGTTTTTCTAGCTTCTGGGAATAACTGTCTTCTTTTTAATGTGTTGGTTCTTATTCGTTCATAATTTTTTATGAATCTTTTCCCAAATTTTCCTATAAAACAAAATAATTATTTTTAATGTAGATACCTTTTTCAAAATTTTAAAACTTTTTACTACAACACACCTGGACTACAGTTGGAGATCTTTTTGTGTATTTTTCTTAGATACTGTTTAGAGTTAAATGAAACTACGGCTGCTTCTACCCTAGTATTATAGCTTCTTTTACTCGAAAAATTTAATCTTTTACCGGCTATGTGTTTGTTTATTAAAGAATTAAATTGTTCGCACATGTTGTTATTTTTATTTTCTAACAAACTTTCGGAATTTAAAACAAGTCTTGATACATAGTTTTTTATTTCATTCATCATTCCAGAGCTTTCAGCCTCTGGCACTAAGTTTAAATCATTATTTTTCGATCCATTACAAAAATAAGAATCACACTTTAGATGCTGACCAAGTCGATGGTATGGGGCGTTAGCAACATCTCTTTGAATACCTACAAATTAAAAATCATTCAATTTATAATAAATTGTAAAATATTTTCCACAAAATACCTTTTATCTTTTCTAATTTCGTTACTCCAATTATATTTCTCCAATGTATAACTGCTTTTGTGATATCACCTCTAAATCGTAAAATATTCGATAGAATATATTTTCGAACACGAAGTGGGTATTTTGTGTTTCTAGCAATCACTGTAAGTTTGGTGGCATAGTTTCGCATCAAATGATTTCGGCACTCAATTTTTCTTATGTGAAAATTGGGACCGTACGGCTGAATTTCATTTAAGCGTTTAGTCACACTGCTGTCCCCATCACCTATTACGTTTTTAAATGCCACAATTTTTTTATTTTACCAAGTATTTTTTTTTAATTTTTTTACCTATTAAACAATTATACTTTAATCCATGCATTTCCTCGCTTTTCATAAATCCTTCAACCACGCCATCGGCCTCCATACTTGTTGAGGACTTTTTCCAATTGAGGAAGCATTGATGATCAGGTGCGACTTTTTTACTATTTTTCGATTTTTGGCAAATACAACAATATTTATTGCGTATTCCAACGAAAAGCACTTTTTTAGATTTAAAACCAATTATCGTAGCCTAAATGAAATAAATAAGATTTGGTTTAATTATCATTATTACCAAACTATATATACTATATTAGATATATTACCAAAATATGTACTAAAGGTAAAAAAAAATTAAACATACAAACAAAACTACAGTTTTAATTACATATGCAGTATGACTGTATTTCTTTAAAACAAATTTATATATCAATAAGTTATGTTTTAATGATTAATAAAAAATATGCAAACTCTAGCCTACTTACTGCTCCGGATAAGGCGTCGTATTTTGTCCGATAGCTGCGTTTAGACCACTGCCCATCTGCAACAACTGTGATGACTGGTGTGCCATCTACGTCTATATCACCACACTCCAACGCCATTTTTTTTTCTTCCTCACCAGCTTTTTTTATTTCATCCCATGCTGTTGCATGCACAATATCAGCTACGTTTTCTTGTACTTTCGTATAACCACTAATCGATAACGATGGGATTTCAAGAAATGAAAACAATTCAGACAGCTGTGTGTGACCAATACCGATTGCTTGACAGCCGTGAACAGTTGCTTTATTAATTGGGACTTGTACTGTTTTAGGATTTTCTGTATAAAGTTTACTTTTGATGTTACACACTTTACATTTGAATGTTAAAATCGACTGAAATCCTACAAATGTTTCTTTCTGATACTCCATGTCAATAAATGAACAACCGAACCCACCACTGTGTACCTTTTGGATTTGATTGATAAAGTGAAAAATATCAATAATTCTTCGGCCTGTTAAAGGTCTGTGAATTCAAAAAAAAAAAAACAAAAAATAACATAGTTGAATAAATGTTTTACAGTATATTATAAGTTCTAGTAAAAAATTAAAATTAAATTAAATTGCATAACACTAGTTTTTTTGTACACACTTACTCGGCAGTTGTAGTATTTTCCGATGATAAACTATCTTCAGATGCAGTATACATAACACTTAGGTTATGGTCAGAAATATTGTTGTCTCTACAATAATTGTTAATTATATTATACACTATTATTATGCCCATATTAATTTATTTGTAAATACTTATAGTACTTATAAGAAAAATAGTATTAAATCTTTGCTCACTCTAATCGAGAACATGAGGCCTTATATTCAGGAAAAATCAATGTTGCATCTAAATTACTTCATAAAATAACAAAGTTATTCAATATATTCATAATTTAACTTGGTTTTAATATTTACTTTATATCCGATGATAATGTATTCACTACAGACGATACAGACGTTTCATCAAGATTTAAATCGTGTACTAAAACACTGCATTAAAAAAAAATTGATAGATTAAAATATAATCTAAAGAAAATACAAATATGCATACTTATTGTAAACAATTGTTGAGTTATAATTCAAAATCATATTTTCTGCATTAGAAGACGGAATTACATTATTTAATTCATTAATTAAATCTTCATTTCTAAATAAATATAAAATCAAAAAAAAATGTTGAAAAATTATTTCATAACATATATAGTCACTTTTGAATACCATTTTTTGTATATTTTTTTTAACTTTGCATAAATTATTATTTACTCGTAATAACTAATTATTTAGGTACACTATTACACCCAGTCAAGTAATTCAAAAATTGAATACAAACATAAATAGGTAGGTACTTGATTTTAATTTTGCAGTAATAATTAATTATTAATTTTATTTAAATTTTTATAAACAAAAAGTATAAGATGTATATTATAGCAAATATATGCAATACAAAAATATAATTTAATTTTTAATCATTAGGTAAAAGTGGTAATACACTGTAAAAAAGGTGGGTAAGTGGATGTCGCTCTTCTGCATGTACAGTAGGTTACAAGTAGGTCACTGTATAATGGATGATTTTAAATTTGAATTCAATGATATAATATCATTGTATAAGAAAAACGATTCTGAGTGGAGACGGTATGTCAGTCTAGGTTTAAAACATATTACATACGTATCTATGGTATTAGAAATCGGTAAAAAAAAATTGACCTATAATAGTACCTATACTTTCTTATAGAAATTTTTTTTTTGATAAAGGTAGATAATCTTATAAGGAATCTTGTATTACATTTTTAAATCTTAGATTTAAAAAGAAAATTTTTACGAATTCTTTCAAAATAATTTGCTAATTTTCGTGATTTTTCCATATTTTGTCAATTTTTGAACTTTAAATGCTTATAAAAAAAAAACTGTGACTAACGATTTTTAATATTTTTCATCTGCCTTCGGAACAATTTACTAGGAGCCTTCTATTAAATTTTCAAGCTTTTTTGACCAACGAATAAAATTTTATTGATATTTCTAGAAAAAAATCTAAAAAAAAATGGAAAATGAAAATGTCCCTAAACAGTTCAAAATAAATCAAAATATTTTGAAAATGTTATCGTGTATAGAAAAGGCATATATAAATAGCCAGTAAAAATTTCATGTTCCTACAGTCATTTGTTTTAAAGTTACACCAAAAACCAAATTCGAATTTGTCAAAAACCGATTTTGCGTAAAAATTTCCGTTTTTCCTTAATTTTTATGTTGTTTTTCCCGGCGCTTGTGAAAACTATTGGAAAATTTTTACTTTTGACCCCCCAAAGTACCAACTAGATTCACTTTCCTATCAGAAAAGCTACTGAAGTCGAAAATCCAAGCACTTTTACTGTCCTAAAACGTGATGACAGACACAAAAAAAAAAAAATAAAAAAAAAATAAAAAATAAATAAAAAAATAAAAAAAAAAACACACATCATTGTAAAATCAATACATTCATCGTTTCACTCAGAATCTAAAATATTTTATTACAATTAAATAGCAGATACCTACATTGTTGATATAAATAGGAAAAAATTAAGTAATAATAATACCTTATATAATATATTATTTTATTTTGTATTATAAAATATAAGTGATAAGTATTTTACGTAAAAAAATTTTTTGGTAATTTGTTAGGTAAAATACGGTAAAATTAGTAAATTTTTATTAAAATTAAATTTATAGTGTACCTATTTATTTTTTTTTTACAAAATTATGTAAAGAAGGCAAGACAAATATAAAATAAAGCATTAGTATTTAATCCCTTTATTAAAAATAATAATTAATAATTATAGTTTTCTATTATGTGTTTAAATAAAAATAATTAATAAAATGTTACAAATTAAAAACATATTATCAATCAATATAATTTTATAAAATATTGATTTGTATTATAATTCTAAAATCTCGATAAAAATATAGAAGTATACAAATAAAGTGATCACTCAATTTTTTGAACGGTAAAAAAATGTAAATCGTAAATATTTTTGCAAATTTATACGAGACTCACATCAATATAAAATATATGAACATATGCATATAAATCAAGTAATATTCATAAAATAATAAAACTATTATATATACCTGTATAGTTATAATTTAACATATTATGTTCTACAAAATAACATAATATTTTACTTACAAAAAGTCACAAAATAGGACATGAAATAATGTATTTTTATTTTGAAGCTTATATTTAAAAGTACTTACTGCACATCCTTACGAACCCCATTACGAACTTTTTTCATTTTTTTTTTTAAAGAAGTCTTACCCGATCGGGCTCCTTTCTTTTGGATGACGCGAATTTTTTTTGGTGACATTATGTTAACAATGGTTAATACAATTTTGGCACGAAAAAAAATATGGTTAGATACAACAGCATAAAAATTAAATACAATTTATATAATGAGTAATTAATATAAAGGCCTTTCTGATATTGCTAAATTATAATAGGTATCGTAATATAATATAGTAATTCCACAGCGTATTCTGTCATATGGTGACTACGACGGTCGACGACATAATCAAGTGTAGCTTATAAATAAGTTTAGATATGGTCTATATTCATTATTCAAGATAATAATAGTATGTCTATCGACTTCTGATTATCGGAAATGTTTATTTTTGTCACAATTTGTCGCGCGGCTGCCCGGTGCCGGCCGATGACGAAAAACGCGAGTGCTTGAATGGAGTGGGGGAAGCCGCGTTTTGTCGTTTTACGCCACCAGGGAATAATTCGATAATAATTAGAAAAATTATTTTACAATAATTCCATATGCTAAAAATTGTTTTGCGCGGGACAACATTACTCCCTCAATATTAACATTAGAATTACCAAAATTGTAAATCCTTACTAAGAAGAAAATTATCTGTGTCGTAGCGTCGTTTTTTTTTTGATAGCACTACCCAATAATTTTTAACAATCATTTGAAAAATACAAAAAAGTCAAATGTTCTCAAACCTATAACTTTAAACGTATTTATGTTATCCAAATAATAAAAACGCTACGACATAGATAAAATTGTCCTCTATATGTAGTAAAATTTTGTTTATTCTATTAAAATTATAATGCGAGAAAAGTTGTCCCGCGCGAAACAGTTTTTACAACCGAATTACGAGTGGTGTGGCGTCCTCTTAAGACAAGTTCAGAGACATAAAATATGCATGCATCTTTGTCATAGTTTTAATAATCTTAGCTTAATCAATAATTTTATTAGAAAACATTAAATTACATTAGTGTATAGTTCTAAAGTATTAAAAAACTAAATGCATAAAAATATAAAAAAAAAATTAAAAAATGAAAATCCAAATGAAAATTACTTTTTAGTATCTAGTTTAGTTCTTGAAAATATTAAATTTATTTGTTGGTAATTAATTATTTTAGTTTATTATTTTTAATTTATTATATCCTAAATGTTTAAGTTAATATTTTATAATAATGTTATATTCAAAATTTTTTGTTTAAAATACTGTTATTTGTTATAATTTTTGAAAATTTGTGCTATTTCATCTGAATATGCATAAGTCTTTGTCAAAAGTTAAAATTAATTTAACCTTTATTAGTTATTATATGATCGTGGTAACTTAAATAGATTTTTACATACATAACATCTATATCCATGTCTTGGCCATATCTTTTATAATTTGATTTCTTTAGTAAGTAAAATAAAAAATATATTTGTACAATTCAAATCTTAACTTTTACCGTTGAATTATTGATTCCAAAATATATTGCAAAATATTTTTATTATTATTTTACATTTTGTATTTTATAAGTTTATTGTACCTGGATCAATTAATATTCGGAATTTGATTTAAATAAATAGTTTTTATAACTAAAGATTGAAAATTTAAAACAAAGATTCTCATAAGTAGTTCATACTGTAACCAAAAAATCTAAGAATATATAAACACAGTTATTCTTTACAGACATTTTATATTAAAATTTGGTCAAAATTACATATTAAAACCAAGAATAATGATTTTAGTTATTTTGTTGTGATTTAAAATATTATTCATGAATTTATGAAACTTTTAGAGTATATTATATTTTAAACACAAAATGACTTTTTCAAATGTAATTTTTTTTTGGCAACTACCTGCTGTAGTAGTTACTAATGCCTCATTAGTAACTACTACAATATAAAATTATATATAAATATATAGTAGGTGAGTATAATTATTATACTATATTACATACAGCTAAGTACATATAAAGTTAATTAAAATAAAATGAAATTCAAAATAGTAATATAATATTTTCATAATATTACCTTTTTCTCCGTTCATTTCACAACTTACTTATCACAGTGTCCCACAATTGATCCTTTTTTTCTGGTGTCTTTAAATTCTCACAATGTCTTATCATACAGTATTGGATGTTTTTGGACAACCAATATTAATTTTTCCGTGTGGTTTTTTTTTTTAAAACAGACGTCATGTATGATTGTGAAATACAATTATGTTTAAGTACGCATTTATGTAACTGTCGGCCAAAACTAAACAAGAGCAACTAAACACGCAGTCTTACTAGTCTTACTTGTTTGAAAATGATAATAATAATAAATATATTAAATACAATTATTTTACAGAAAATTTTTTTCAAGTTCCAGAAATTGCCAAGTTTGGAATCAACGGTAGGTAGGCATACGATAACTATAAATACTATTAATACTAAGATATAGGATAACTAAATAGTATATTTTCAATTCAAAGAATAGATATCATTTTTAATACTAATTTATTAATTTAAATTTCATGCCAATGATATTATATGAGGCAAATTTATATGCATCATGATTGCTATATAATTAATCTGTATAATTACTTCCGATAACGTAAATAATTTTCATAATAATTGTATGTTAAAATAATAGACAATTATCATTACTCCCACCCCCAGGCCACGCCAGTATCCCAGCTCTGGCCCACAAAATATACTGCCCGCGTGCCCTTGTAGCCCTGTTCTTATATTTTTTGTTCAGCTGCCATAACGCGAAGGTGAACTCGGTCATGCAGCAATTTACCGTCACGTTATTTTACCGCCAGATCAACCGCAGGTTTCACCGCGGCGGTGTGTGGACCTATAAGTACTAAAGTATATAATACTAAATATATGTGTACAATTTTACCACCACCGCGGCAGTGTAACACGACCTCCGACCGACGGACCCGCTTCTCTTTTAGGATGTACGTCGTCGCAAATACTCATTGTAACTTTTACCATTATATTATTTAATATTTCTGGTATTGCTAATTGAATTATTTTAAACTCTGTTTAATAAAATATTGATACAATTATATTAATATATAGCCACTTCACTATTTTTTTTAAACAAAAAATTGTTTCCTTTTTGAAAATTATTATTCACATTATAATAATATTATTATTATAATAATTTTTCACCTTAATATTGTTTTTGTTCAATCAATAAAAATATTTTGTGAACACAAAAATTATTGTTTCTTTTTTTTCGTACCTACTGTCGAGTGTATAAATACATTTTTACAGATTTAACGACTAAAAATTGTTAAAATATATATAATAAACATAAAACTCGTTAGTAGTTTATACAGTGTATAATAATGACCTTTAGACAGCAGTATAAACGCTGCATGGAGATTATAATATTATGTTTCAAGAAATATTTAAGCCATCAAACATTAAAGTGACGAAAACTGCTGAATAAATCATAAAATAACGCATAACATCGGCAGATACGGCATGGGTAGTTATAATTATAAACTATACAAGAATTTTATTGTAAATAATGATTCGTAATAATTTTGAGTACCTACCTAACACACTAACACGTATAGAACATAATAATATGAATACTTATAGCGTCTACGTGATGTGTCAATAATAATTATTATAATACTATTAATATTATAATTGTGTATGCTCTAACATTAACAACATATTAACTATAGGTATACCGTTAGTCAGAATTCATTTAGAACATTTACTATGTCACGTGTTCATAAGACAGAAAAACAAATGAGTACTATACACCTTCTTAAGAGGACGCTACACGGATATTTGTTCTCTACGTCTCACGAGTGTATAACTTGACAAATTTATGCTCAGTTAGTTTAAAAATTAGAGTGAATCTACCAATTATAAAACTTGATGGTAAGAACATTATCTGTGTTTCTATGTGGGTTTTTTTTAAGATGATTCAGTTTTTAAGTGAGTTATGAGCATTTTTAATTTACGCTAGGTATATTACATACGCATAACTTCCTTTCCTAAAATATTGAACTATCGTAAAAAACCAACATACAAACGCAGATAATGTACTTCCATCAAGTTTCATAATATGTCGATTCACTTTAATTTTTAACCTAACGAAGCTAAACGTGTTCTCCTAAGCGTAATTTTGAAATGTTACGCAATTGTAAGACGAAGACAGTAGTAGTAATTTGGGGAGTCTGAGTTAATTTTTACGGGGAGATGAAAAAAGTTCAAGGGGGAAAGTCCCCCTTGCAGTACATTTGATCACCGTATACCTAAAAATTCTAATATGTATGGTTGGGGAGTCTGAGTTAATTTTTACGGGGAGATGAAAAATGTTCAAGGAGGAAAGTCCACCTTGCAGTACATTTGATCACCGTATACCTAAAAATTCTAATATGTATGGTTGGGGAGTCTGAGTTAATTTTTACGGGGAGATGAAAAAAGTTTAACCAGGAATGTATGCCAAGTATCGTATGCAGTCATATTCAACATTATATAGCTATTAAGACCTAATCTCAATAAAATATTTTTATCTGAACTACCATTCCATAGTAAAATAGTTGAATTTTGATTTTTAAAATTAAGATAGTTTTTGGTTAAGTTCGAAGTTTTTGTTTCCATAGCTAAATTTAATTCATTCAGTATAGTTTGAAGTTGATCTGGTTTCTTTTCAAAAATGTTTAGTAACAAATTTCTAGTTTTCAAATAGGTATAATTATTCATTAATGTTATTCTTCCATCAGGCGATATTATCAAAGGTCGACCTCGCATACGTTCAATTTTTGATTTAATATGAGTCTGTGATAGGTATTGCTGCAGAAATAAGTATGAAATCAGTACGCCGATAATTTGTGAATTCAAAATCAATAATTATTATTTTATTTTTCGGTTTTTGTCTGAAAATATAAAACATTTATATTCAACATAAGTATTATTTTCATCTATTTAATATAGTATATAAAAAAGTAAAAACACAAACATAATATTTATTTTTTTATTTGTATTGATTAAAATACATTATAATAATTTAGTTTAGTTCAATTTATACTCGATTTTTATGTATGGTCTCATACCAGTTACAGTAGTTAACCTATAATATATTATTAAAAAATAAAATAATATTTTTTACAATAATTTTCACATTTTTTAAGTTTATTTTTTTTTATACTAATTTTATTTGAAATTGATCATGATATAGACACTGAATTATTAACATTTTTATTTTATTCAAATTTTATATTATTAAAAAAAAATTAATATTATGTTATTTTATATTTTATTCATCATTTAATATTTAACTTACATATTATTGTTGATATGATTCATTTGATTATGGTACAAATCTTCAATTGTTAATGTGTGTTCAGTTTGTCGACGTTGATTAGGCTGTAGTAAAAATAATGAATTGACACATACATATATATATATATTTGAGAATTAGTTATATTTTATATTTCAATATTAATCTGATTTTTTATTTCACTGAAATTTAAAAATTATGCGTTAAACATATTTATTTTTATTTGATTCATAACTTACTTATAATAGTAGGTATTAATCTACTTGTTTGCTGAACAAATCTTGAATTGCACGTTCACGTTGAATAGGTAGTAGTTAAAAAATGAATTGATACATACACAAATTATTTAAGAATTAGTTATATAACTGTAATCATAGACCTAACAAACTCTAGAGTTCAATGAAAAATGAATCTATATTTATATATACTATCATATTTATTGAAAATATACAGAACATCATTGAACCACATTAGCACTATTTAATAAATTTCTAATATTAGATGACATGCTGATGCAGTTATTATACATAGGTCTTGATGTTTTTTTTATAAAAATTGGAATTAATATGTAGATAAAAAGTTTACAATTAATATAAAAAATCATTACTAATTATTGAATAAAGTGGGTAATCTAATCAAATGATGACAATGTGCAACACAATTATGCATTGCATTTATTTTATTTATACCTAATTAATCAGACCAGTTTACCTGAAAATAAAATAACCATGCAATATTACACCACATCATAATATTAGACTGATTATAAATTGCAAACAGACATTTTTTCATTATATGTATATTTATGCAAAAGTTGCTTAAAATTATAAACTAACATAGGTAATCTGATAAAAGAACCTTTATATTCAATTAAATGTGGAAAGCCTAAAAAAAAAAATGAGTACACTGCATTTATTTTATTTATACCTAATTAATCAGACCAGTTTACCTGATAATAAAATAACCATGCAATATTACACCACATCATAATATTAGACTGATTATAAATTGCAAACAGACATTTTTTCATTATATGTATATTTATGCAAAAGTTGTTTAAAATTATAAACTAACATAGGTAATCTGATAAAAGAACCTTTATGTTCAATTAAATGTGGAAAGCCTAAAAAAAAAAATGAGTACACTGCATTTATTTTATTTATACCTAATTAATCAGACCAGTTTACCTGATAATAAAATAACCATGCAATATTACACCACATCATAATATTAAACTGATTATAATGTTTTCCATTACCAATTTGTCTCTGCAATTAGTCCATTTCTACTTTTGACTCATATTCGAGCATCTCATCGATTGCCGTTTTGAAACATTGTTCCAATGTACTGGGATTTCGACTTTTCAGTACTGTATATAGGTGATGAGGTAACCCTGTCATAAATATGATCATTGCCTGTTTCTTTGTTTGTTTTTTTCACTATATCTGCCTCGGCCTGAGATAGACCTACCGTACTTGCCGCGCAGAGTTTATAATATAACTCTTCGATTCTACTAGTGAATTTTGCCACACTTTCTCCCTCGGCCATACGTGCCGTGTTTAAAGCTATTGATAGGGCCCTCTCCGATACTTTTTGTTCGAATGCCTCTAATATTGTTTTTATTGCTCCCCATGTTTCTAAATTTCGATATTTTGTTACTTCTAACGCATTTCCTGTTAACTTAGAAGTAATTATTTTTAATAATATCGGTGTATCTGCTTCCGTTGTCTCCTTAATTGCGATTTCACAAATATTTATAAATTCGGCTACGTCCTTTTTGCCCGTGCAAATAGGTATCATAGCAATTGCTTTATCTAAATCCATTTTACTCATTTTTTTCTTAACCACTGACTCTAACTGCACGTGAATTACGCTTGAGTCTGACCTAGTACCTAAACGACCTACGGTTTGTTTTCGTGGCGCGGTACCTATCTGTTCTGTTAAACTATGTGTTCTTACTAACTTTTTCTTAACAGTTTTTTCAGTTTTAACTATGTGTTTCCTAGTTTGTTCTAAAAATTCTTTCTTTACAGCGTCTTTTAAAATTGCCTCTTTTAACTCTTTCCTAGATTTATATTTTTCAACTTTTATTGAACTGTCCGCAGAACTAGTGTCAATATCTGAACTATCGGATTCTGACATATATTTATCTAAACATTACATATATATAATTTTTAATAAATTATATCTACTAAATTTATTAATATCCTATCCGCGTGAGTAATTACCAACAGTATTTACTCTACATGTATATACTATTATTGATTTATAAACTAATAATACGTAACTACCGTCACCAAAATTAATAATACGTAAAAATTATTACTTATAAAATAACTATCATGCACAAATAATAAAAAGAAATTACGTAAACACGCGTCGTACGTCGGATATGGATGAGTACCTATCTAATAACACGTAAAACGTTCGACCGCCTATGTTACGCGTGTTAAATTTCGATACGGTATCCCCTAACCCGTTTCCCTCGCCATGTTCCGCGATGTTTTATGCGTACGCGCTCTTACTACGCTCGAATATTATAACAAAAAGAAACAATCCCCGGTTAGCTACTCCGTAAATCCTTCCAATAATATTCGACTTCCTATCCCTTATTTTTCTTATTACTAATTTTTTCCTAAATGATTAAATTTCCTAATTTACGCGCTTTACCATTTAATCTTCTAAACACTAACAATTTATTTATTTTTTTTTAATAATTATTCTATCAACTTATTCTTAGTAACGTTATACTATTTCTTATCCTAGGGCCCCTATAATTAATTCCTTTTTTTTTTCAAAACTTTTCAAAATTTGACGTCAATTACTTTAACAAGGTCATCTACTGCCTTTTAATTCAAAATCTATTTTCTTCAATATATATCAATTAACTTCTTTCAACAATTATATTCTATATTTCAATTCAAAATTCAATATTTCACTTTAATCAATTATTCCCATATATAATTCAAAAATGCTACGCGCGTGCATCAATTTCCTAGATCAGCCTATTGCCGTCTACTTTAATTTATTAGATCAGTCCCCGCTGTCTATCACAAAATACCATAAAATACTTAGGTCAGTCCCTGCTGCCTATCACAAAATACCATAAAATACTTAGGTCAGTCCCTGCTGCCTATCACAAAAAAAATCTTAGATCGGTCCTTGCCGTCTATTTACCATAAAAATCCTAGATCAGTCTACAGCTGTCTATCATAAAATACGTATATAGTTCTTCCCAAGCTTGTTTCCTATTTTTTTTTTTTTTTTTATTTTTTTTTATTCGAATATTTTTCCCTAATATTTTACACCACCACCAAGTATAAAATAAACGCTGACATATATGAATCAACGTGAGACGTGCACTTCAAGCTATACAATTTTAATTTAATTATCTATCTTCACTTAATTAATATACTCACAACAACGCTGTCGCCACTGCTGTGTTCATTTTCCTTGATTGTCTGCTGGCCCGTCTTGAATTGTTCGTTGATTCCGGAGTCGCCTTGGTTGATCAGACCTTAACTGTTACCTCCGTGGAGCTGCTGACGTGGTGTAGCCGCTGCGTCGGTACTGGATCTCCGAAGTTGAATGTAGCCGCTTTGACTGCTGGACTCGCCTATGGAAATTTAAATCCGCCGCTTCGACTGCTCGCCTCGTCTTTAACTCATTGAACCTCCTTTGTTCGACTGCGCCAGTGTAATATGCTTGGTGCTTGGTACCTACTATCGTAGTACTAATAAGTAGATAAGTGGCTGCCAAGATATTATAGATGCAGGTCGCAGACACTTTATTTGATGTTGAAGTCGTGGTTGATGAATAAATAAAAGACAGATGTTGTTTATAGTGAATTTTATTATATTGTTCGATAATTTTCTAAGTCCAAAATAATGTTGTACAGAGTGGCGTGAAGGTGCTTGCACTAATGGGTGGTAGTACACGTCTGAAAACAGGCCGATTCGGGCTCCCTTTTATATGAAGTTCCCCGTACCCCTTGCCTATAGATACTGTATCTCGGCTCACGGATGTGATTTGTGTGACCATCGTTCCAGCCCACACATTTTATGACTTCCCAGTATAATTCTGCGTATTCAATTGAAATAATCATTCTAATATTTTTATATTGAATATCGTCGCGTACAGCGTTGTAATAAAAATAATCATTCTACTATTTTATATTTTTATACTTGAACATTGTCGTATACAGGGCTCCCCGAGTAATTATATTATTCAGTGAGTTTCTAATATCCGTCTCTAATATCCGTTTCTAATATCCGATTTATATACATTTTATTAAACAATAATAATGTAATATTATTTATTAAACAGTAGGAACACCTATTTCCGTTTCTAATATCCGATTTATGCCGAATTACAGTATAGCTAAATTATAGTATAGTATAATTATGTACCTGTGGAATCTGTTTTATTGTTAAGTAGTAACTTGCTTACTACAATAAACTGCAAACAGACATTGTTTCATTATATATATATGTGTAAAAGTTATTTAAAATTATAAATTATCATAGGTAATCTGGTCAAAGGACCTTTATGTTTAATTAAATGTGGAAAGCCTAAAACAAAATGAGTACACTACATTTATTTTATTTATACCTATAATTATCTGACAATAATACATAAACCGATGATCACTTACACACTCATACAACCTTATTAGATTGTATATAAGCAGTCGGCATGCATTGATTATAGACAGTGTTAAATCTCAACATAATTTACTAGACTTAATGCGTCGTCGCTTCACAACATTACAAAACCGCTACAAGACTACATAACAAGTAATATATTTTGATCTGGTACAAGTTTTAAAAACTAGTATATTAAAAATCTTAACTCGTAAATTTTTATTAAAGGTAAAAAATACAATGTCTTCATATACCAATGCTACTGACGAAAGCTCATCAAATGAAGATGTAAGTATTCCCATTTGATTGTGTGTGTGTGTGTGTGTGTGTGTGTGTGTACATTTATTATAATAGATACAAAACATAATTTTATATTTATATTATTGATATTTTATTAAATAATAGCAGGAAAGTTCATATTCAGTAAAACCTGTTAAACCAAAAATCAGTAAAAGAAAAAATGTTGGCGAGTCAAAAACTGGTAGTAAAAAGACCAAGATTGGAAAGGTGATAATTAATATTATTTCTAAAATATTATACATACACACACACACACACACACACACACACATATACACACACACACATACACATTTTTAATATCAATTGAAATGTTACTTTATTTCATATATCAGCAATCGGAATCATACAAGGATATTTTTATGGATTTGATATCAAAAGGGAAAGTTGAAAATGATGTATTGAACACATTAACAATGAAGGAAGGAAATAATTCATACACTTTTAAATGTCCTGTTGCACCACACTGTGAAGACTACTATGTTATTCAGCATTACAAAATTAGTACAATTCAAGATATTCCGTCAGATGAAAGGTTAGTAAAAAACTATGGACTATAACATGTTTAAACTAAAAAATATAAAAAGTGAATTTTTATACTAGATGGAAACATGCGGAAGCTAGTATTAAAATTCATACATCTACTAGAGATACAAAAGATTCGAACATTTCAAACAAAATCAATGACGTTGTTCGTGAAATATTGGACCGGTTTTCAGCAGATCCTAAGAAAAAAATTATTAAAAATACTAAAAAATAAATTAACAACAATTTAAATGTATATACTATATTATCAATATTACAAATTATAAACATTTATAATTTAATGATTGTATAATAAAAATAGTAACATTATAATAAAATAATTAATCTTGTTTCTATTTTTACAATAATATTGGTAATTTGTATTTAGTATTAATGTAATATTATTAATAGTATAAAGTTTAAAGAGTAAAAAAAAATAATGTTAGAAAAGTATAATGTTATGATTATGTGCAATACTTACAGAAATAAATCATAGCACTAGAAACACAACGGTTGTCAATATAAAAATTAATAATAGTCATATAATATAATATTGTTATAATATAACAATAGTCAGCAGCTGTATGATCGCAACTCGTAAACAACCTGCTGCTGCAGCTGATGATAAAGCAGTCGTGGATCGCAACGTTATATTTTAATATCATTTAATATTATATCTGATAGTGAATTATTGTGGAATTGAAGTATTTCATACATAAAACTGAAATCCTCGTTCTGTACAAAATAATTGCTAAAATCAAAATTTTGTATATACTGGTTTGTAAAATCATTTCGCTGACAAGATAATGGTAGAATATTAATGCTTGATTTAATTAATGAATACACTGTATCAAAAGTTGACTTATATGAAACCAACTTTTTCTGCTTTTCAACAATATACGAATTTATACATTCTTGTAATTCTTTTATTCGATGGAGATCATTATATGATAACTTGAAAAATTGGTTATTAACATACAATTTGATAGTAAGCTGATTTAAATTAACTGAATAATACATGATATCTGTTATTTTTATACGTTTACAATTATTAGTATGTAGATTATTAGTTATTGAGCTATAAATTGAATCCGAAATTAGTGTATACCACTGTATTAAATCGACCATTATCATTTTTTTTGTGAAATTACATTGGAGTAATATAATAACATTAAACATATTTTTATCAACCAAAAATCCAACAGTTGCACTTTTCTTGCTAAGAGGTCGTATATCGATTACTGACTTTGAAACAACAATTGGAATCATATTGTACTGTTACGTGTTCTTTCTGATATAGTCGATATTTGATAATTTTTTTAAAAAAACGCATAAATGTAAAAAATATTTTAATTTTAAATAACGTGGAATAAAATAACGGATGATCCTTACAACACACATATTTGAAAACTGAGTATATTACTTGAATCCTGTATTATTATATACAAAACTTATTTGGTTGAAATTGATATAAAAACTAAAGTGACCATGAAACCAAATCAAATAACGCGTAGAGAGGGGATACTTACCTGGATCTTTGAACCTGTAACTTTATTGAATTTTAAACCTACTATATTTAATTATGACTTGACGCGTTATCCTACTCGGCTACAGGTCCACGACATATAAAATCAATTATTAACACATTTAAGTTGATTAATAGAATATTTATTTTTTAAATGATTACAATTTATTGAAGTGTAATTAATTTCTTCAAGTAAAATAATATACTATGAATAAGACTGATTACAATCACAAACATGTGTAGATTTTAAATATTCGTTTTTTACATTTTCTATAAATTCATAACCCTTACAAAGTAAAACAAATATACATTTAGGATTCCATTTTGCGTGTTCAACAAACGGAATGTCATCTTTGGTCCATTTTTGTAAGACCAGTCCACAACAAAAACATTCGACAATGTCAGCAGTTCCTGAATACTTAAATCCGGCCTCAGATAGCGAATATTTATTTTGACACAAAGTAGGTGGAAATGAATTATACGATTTTAATCTCGATAAAAATGTAGTAAAATCTGAATGTACTGGATACGAATTATGTCTTATTAAATAAACCAACGAAGGAAAATCGTTAGAAAACTTCTGTAAATTCATGGTTTTTAATAAAACTAAAAATAATTGGCTGAAAAAAAAATCGAATGAATAAGATAATTTACTAAAAAAAAAAAATAACACAACTTGATTGTACAACGGTTCGATAATAACTGGCTAAATGTTTTCAATAATATCTTGTCTGCCAAATAAAAAATCGTTTTGATTTTTTCCCAAGAAAATTATAGGGATATTGGTTACACTGTAAGCCTTACAGTGTAAGGCATACATTCCTGGTTAAACTTTATTCATATCCCCGTAAAAATTAACTCAGACTCCTCAACCATACATATTAGAATTTTTAGGTATACGGTGATCAAATGCACTGCAAGGGGAACATTCCTCCTTGAACATTTTTCATCTCCCCATAAAAATTAACTCAGACTCCCCAAATTACTACTACTGAAGACAACAAATGGTCGTGTAGCGTTCTTTTAATCCATAATTTGTTTTTATTTTTCATCTTTCATAAATATGACAATTTATACTTTTCATATACCTACCTGATTAGCAATCCAAAATAAAAACATTTGTCTTCTAAACTTATTGAAAAGATTCATTAATAATGAGAACAATAAACTATGTAGGTACATACAGAGGTATAATACGGGTTTTTCTGTTAAAGTATTAATACCTGTGCCATAAAAACGAAAAAATCATTAACAAGTTTGTTCAAAACAATAAATATAAAACAATTACAATATATATTTTTTCATTAACACAACAACACTTTTTAAAGCGCTTTCTCCATTGATAACAACTAACAAGACAATGGTTTTGACTACAAAATAAATAATATTATTTTGTTACTTAATTTGGTTACACGTTACTTAAAAGTTCAAATTATGTAAATCTTTTAGAAACACATAATTTCACTATAATTAGGTATAAATATTATAGACAATCAGCGGCGTGCTCAGGGATTTTGGATGGGGGAAGGGGTTTTGTTTAACATTTTTTCAAACATAATATTTGTTAAATTTAATATTATAAATCACTAAATCAGTTTAGTGAAATTTAATTAGTTATCTTTATGAACACATAATTTTTACAACATACTTAACATTTATACACAGGGTTTGAACCGTTTCAAATTTTAACAGTTACGGTTTCGGTTTATGAGAACGGTTTTCTACATTTTATGGTTTTGGTTTAGGTTCTAAGATCGGTTTATGAAATTTTTTTTTTCATTTACCTAATAACTTTAGACCCAAAGGACTGAGTCTAAAGCCCTAAAATATATCCGATTTCTACATACAGTATATAGCAAATTTACGTTCAGCAGAACTAATTTCGTGTTGTTAACTTTAATATGTTAAGCTACTTTTACATACAACATAATATGGTTAAAATCATTCGAATATATTAATAAATAATTGTAATTTACAATAACATCACATATATTACAGTATAATAAATCTCTTGTTATGTGATTAATGCTTATGATATTTGAACAAAATATTAATTTAAATCAGAGGCGTGCCTACTGTATAGGACCAAAATTCAGGACAGGCCTGGTTATAAAAATAATTTGTATAGTCAACACATTTTTAAATTTAAGAAAAATTTTATTATACTTTTTAAGTCATAAGCATGACGTGTAACATGACGTACTAATATTAAGAATTATTTATAATATGACTATTTATTTGATAAACTGATAAATTGACCTGTTTTTCATTTTGGCGAACTCGTCAATTATCTTAGTAGGATCTTTCAACAACTTCGAACTGAACTCTCTTTCGATTGATATCAATGCTAAATTATGAAGACGCGTAGTAGTCATAGATTTCCGTAAATATGTCTTAATTCTTCTCATAGTTGAAAAACTTCTTTCGGCTGATGCCGAACTTACTGGAATAATCAACACACGTTTAATAATGTGTGTGATGTTGGCCCCCGACATTATCCGACCGATTCGTGAAATATGTTAATATTTTGCAAATTAATTGCAAATAATTGCAAATTGGTTTTCAGAATTTTCAAATAATTCGTTAACATATTATAACCAAAAACCCGTTACGGGGGGTAAACTTCACGTAGCCCCCCGACTTTGTCCGATCGATTCGTGAAATATGTTAATATTTTGCAAATTAATTGCAAATAATTGCAAATTGGTTTTCAGAATTTGCAAATAATTCGATAGCATATTATAAGAGAGAAACTGTTACGGGGGGCCAACTTCACGCAGCCCCCCGACTGTGTCCGATCGATTCGTGAAATATGTCAATAAACGTAACGGGTTTTCGCTTATAATATGTTAATGAGTTATTTTCAAATCCTAAAAAACAATTTGCAATTATTTGAAATTAATTTGCAAAATATTGACATATTTCACGAATCGATCTGACAAAGTCGGGGGGCTGCGTGAAGTTGGCCCCCCGTAACAGTTTTTTGTTTATAATATGTTAACGAATTATTTGCAAATTCTGAAAATCAATTTGCAATTATTTGCAATTAATTTGCAAAATATTAACATATTTCACCAATCGGTCGGACAATGTTGGGGGGCCAACTTCACACACATCGTCCAATAACCGATTCAATCTTCTCAAATGACTTTCCCATATCGCATATTTCTTTGTAAAAATCCATAATATTTTTAAAGCCAATGTACATATTTTTTGCTAATCTGAATTGACTCAATACTTTATCCAAAAAATATTTATCACCGCCATAATAATTCGTAAATTTTAAAACAAAATTATCATTTAAAAAATTGTTTGATGTCAGATTAAATACTGATATTGCAGTTAAAAAATCGGAATTGTCATTAAATCTTTTGTTCATTTCACTTAATATATTATCCACCACTGTAAAATACATAACTCGCATATTTTGAATCGTAATATCAGTATTTTTAAAACCAGTCGTTGAAGTTATAATATAATCAGTTAATGTACTATTATTATTCGTACGTCATTTTTTATCATTTGATAAAGAAATATTTAAATTCGAAGCTGTAATTTCAGATTTTGTATTAAAGTTACTAAAATGTTCATCTTAACGTAAACGTTTAAGCTCTGCTTTTGTTGCTTCAACTAATTTTAAACATTTAATTATATCGAGGGTTGAAGATTGCAAGTGTATTGAAAGTGTGTTAACAGTTGATAAAATGTTATCAAGAAATGTTAGAACAAATATTATATTGAAAGAACAAAACTGATTTAATAGAGCTTTGGATTTTGCGGCTTATTTCTTTTTTGAACTTTTTGAACATATTGACAAAGCTTTTACAACATTTTCATATCGAATTAAAAAAAAAATGAATACCTTTGGTGGCGAATATTTAAATAAGAAATATTCACCCATAAAATATTCTCAAATATGCAAAAAAACTTTTCTCTACGAGCTCAGAATTGAACGAATTGTCCACATTTCTTACTCTCATAAGACTGCATAGACCCAGTAACAATATTATGTAAAAACATATTATAAATCCTGTCTTCGTTTATAATATAATTGCAGGGCACTGCAGTTATGATATCAAATATAAAGTATTAATATCTGAGCGAAGAGGTCAGTCAGTTTATGATATTACTAAGTATATTTGATGATATTATTGTGAATAAAGTAATTTATATATTTAACTATTTACGTGGACCTTTGTTTAAAATTTTCAATCCTTAGCTATAAAATTTGAAAATTTGAAAAATTTATTTTTGAAAATGTTATGGTGTATAGAAAATACTAATATAAACATTCAGTCAACATTTCATGTACTACGGTCATTTGTTTTAGAGTTGCACCAAAACCAAACAATTGAACTTCTCTCTATATTAAGTATATTATATTATGTCGAAAGGAAATATTATAATTTTAAATTTTAATCCTCTAGATTGTGATACTGTCGATTTTTACGAACCGGAACAGACGCAAAGTTTATATTACGAACCAAAATGCCGGTGCGTTCCGGTCCATTTCGAGCACTGAGTTTTATTGAAATTTATAAAAAAAAAAAATAAAAAATTGGAAACTAAAAATGTTCGTAACGGGTGATGGCTACTAATTGCATCCCTAAGTAAAAATTTCTTCCGAATTCCAGCCAGAGTTTTTTCGGGGTGCATTCGAATTGTGGCCCGAGTGTTTTTGGGTTACACACAAATTACGGCCCGAAATTTAAAATTAAATTAATTGAAATATGTTAATTAAAATTAAGAAAGCTTCGTAAAAAATTTTTTTGACATTAAAATGTTTTGTTTTTATTATTATTATATTTATTATTATTTATTTATTTAGATACAATAAATGGCAAAATTATGGCATTGATGGTGTATATATGCAACTATGTAAGTATAACAAATAATTTGTCCAGGATTATTCCTGCTGAGGTTATACTCTGTGGATTTTAGTCCAAATTAATCTCTAAAATTAGTTTTTTTTTTACTGTGGAGCTATTTAAAATAAATCTGATCGGATTAGAAATAATTGTAATCAAACATTGAAACTATCGTGATTTTTACGTCTTTTGTCAAAATTTGAACTTTAAATGCTTATATAAATTTAATTTGAGTTGCTTGTAGACATTTTTTTTTTATAAAGGTAGACAAATCTATGAATAATTTTGTATTACATTTTAAAATCTTAGATTTAAAAAGTTAAATTTTTATGAATTCTCAACTAAAAATAATTTTATAATTTTCGTGATATTTCCGTATTTTGTGAACATTAAAAACGTATAAAACAAAACTATGACTATAAG
The DNA here is from genome assembly GCF_019925205.1 of Metopolophium dirhodum. Taxonomy (NCBI): domain Eukaryota; kingdom Metazoa; phylum Arthropoda; class Insecta; order Hemiptera; family Aphididae; genus Metopolophium; species Metopolophium dirhodum. The sequence continues at coordinate 25,432,541 of NC_083560.1, forward strand.
GAATTTTAATATTTTTCAAATGTCATTGTAACAATATAGTAGGAGCCTTGTATTAAATTTTCAAGCCTTTTTACGCAGTCAATATTTTATGTATCTACGATCACTTGTTTTAGAGTAACAACAAAAACCAAAATCGATATAATAAAAATTCAATTTTGCATAAAAATTCATGTTTTTCCTTAATTTTTTTCTGTGCTCCACGGCGCTTTTGAAACTACTGAAAATTTAAAGCTACACAATATATTTTTAACACGTTCGTGACGTACTTGGCTGGTGTTGGTATTTTATTTTTGTAACTATAAATGGCAACCCTTTGCAAATTAGTTATTCGTTAGTTAACGAATCCCTGTGCAAACAAATCTAGAAAATGCGACATTTTAAAATTGGACTTTGAGCCAGTAAGAGGTGAACTCCCTCAAGTATAGGCTTGCCAAATTTCTCATCTATGAGAGCACACCCACTCAGACACACAGACACACACACACACACACACACACACACACACACTCACACATACCCAGGGCAAAGCAAGGGAGGTGAGTGGTGCCTGCGCCACAGTGCAATTCTTGGGAGGGCACAAAATTGAAAAATTTGCATTTTAAAAATTACAACAGTTGATCTTGTATATTTTATTAACAATAAATTCAACATTCTTTTATATTAATTGAAGAAATTGTTGAAAATAATGTGTAATAATTATAATATTTTTATATAAAAGTATTAAACCAATTATAGTTAGGTAATAAATACAATCAGTCTATGTAGTAAGTTCTTACATTTAAGAAATAATTATGATACAGTATTATACGTGTCCGTAGTATTGATGTCTGTATAGTCAACATGAAACTGTAGCTCGGATACTTTCAGTATAACATAATTCATCGCTAATGTTCGGAACTTGTCGCATTAAAAATGCTTGAAATAGGCAATAGTCAATAAAGTTTCCAAAAAAAGCTTTAAATCAAGAAGCTATTTTTTATTTATAGGTAATTATTACGAAAAAATATATATATAATTGAGCTGAGGGGCACCAGCGTATCATGTTTTAAAAGGAGTATTATTTAGGCAATTCACATGACATGAAATTTGTGCTAATACATTACTTGTTTTATAGATCTAATTTCCCAGCACTCATTAAAAATATTTCATGCTCTGATTTTAAACTGATGGGGGGGGGGGGGGGGGGGGGGTGCGCCACGTCGGTTGAGAATCCTCGTTCTAGATTATGCTATTTATAGGAACCACTTTTTCGATTTAAATCCGATGTACCCAAAAGTCAAAACCAATACAATTAATGTAATGAAATATTATTTCATGGGATTTTTAAAAAGAAAATATTATGAATTTTAGGGTCCTTTAAAATTGAAAACTCATACACGTATAACAAAACAAAAATTTAGACATTCCTAAGTATATTGTGTAATTTACCATCGCCCATTGATCTATAACGTTTACTATGAAAAATACGTTGGCTATAAAAAAATAAACGTAGGGATTTGAAATCTTTGTCAAATACTTATATAAATTGCTATACATTAGTATGAAGTCCAAAATGTTTAATCTATATTTGTATTTTACGAGTTTCTTATTTTTTTTTCGATTTATTTCGATACAATATTTTTTGCGATAAAAATAATTATAATATTAAAATTAAATACAAATCTCCTGACGCATTGCTATCGTTAGTTATTACTTATTACTGTTGAACAAAAATTTCAAAAATACATAGACATTATTTTTTTAATTTATAACCACTAGCTTCCACAATCCTTTCAAAATTAAAAACTTTTAATCTTCAATCACTATGACCGTTTAGGTTTTCAAAATTCCTCATAAATTATTCACCCTTTCATATCATCTGCAGTGTTTGATAGTAGAAATATTACAATCATTTTTATGAACTTTCGAAAATCAAATTTTAACAAAATTGTTTGTGTATTTGTATTACCAATACGATATTAATTATGACTGTTGATTTAAAAATGTCAGTATTAAATTTATATAATAGTAATTGTACATAAGAGCGCATTTTGAAGTTTCATCCAGAACTCAAAATTTGGTTTCTACGGCACAGACACACAAACATTACCTTTTATTAATATAGATTATAATACCGCACAACTGAAAAACGATATTTATTATATTATATAGTTATGTATATTATATTAAATATTTACGTCAGACAAAATATATTATAAATTATAATCATCATTATATGTATTAACACAGGTGTAATATTTGAAATAACAGTACAATTGTATAATAAAAATAAACAGTCTTCTCATCCAAAACGGTTGGGTACGATATAATACGATATATTATGTACCTATACGTAGGTAATTTAATCATAAAATACAAAACGTTTGAAAAATAGGTAGTGTATATAAATAAATAAGTAAATAATAATAATAATCATAATAAATTTACTATGAAATTAAACTAAATGGATTATGGCACAACATATAGCTACATATTTTGAGCATACAACATTATTTAATACAATAGGTATATAATATTATGACATGTACGAGACCTACATGTTATACGCGTCTACTAAAAAACACTATAAAATATATTACTAGGTAGGTAGGTACGACTATACAATATATTATATAACTATGCTATTACGACTACGGATAATATTTATATAGTAATATATTATTATGTGTATAATATATGAACCAAAACGAAACAAAACGAGAAAAAATACGTTTGAAACAGTCTTATTTTTGTTACGTTTCGGTGCGAATAGTGAATACGATGTAACTGTGTGTAAATAATAAATATTAATGATAATAATAATAATAATGATATTTTAATGTGTATGGTATAATAATATAATAAATAAAATATAATATAATATGATCCGAAACGAAACAAAACGAGAAAAAATACGTTTGAAACAGTCCTATTTTTGTTACGTTTCGGTGCGAAAAGCGTATACGATATAATTATGTGTAAATAATAAATATTAATGATTAATAATAATAATTTGGATATTTTAATGTGTTAAGTATAATAATATAGTAAAAATAATATATAGTCTATAATTTATGATCCGAAACGAAACTAAACGAGAAAATATACGTTTGATACATTGTTCTTTTTGTTACGTTTCTGTTCGATTAGAGAATACGATATAATTGTTTGTAAATAATAAATATTAATGATAATTATGGTATTTTAATGTGTACGGGGTAATAATATTATAAATAAAATATATAATTATACTCTCTAGGCAGCGGCGTTATCGTTGGCACAGACACATCCAGAGCGAATTTCAAATGTCCCTACAGTGTATTACATATAATAATGCTATGCGTGTTGGGATGGAATTTAGATAGTGGTCGCCGCGGACTCAGGGATTCGAATTTCCGGACGCAAATTTTTATAGTGTTTCTTTTGTGTCATTATTATAATATAGTCTTTCTTCGGGTGGTGGTTGATTTATGCCCAACTAGTGGAACAATACAAGTACGCCCGATAATCGAATTGTTCGCTAAATAGTGTGACCGTGAGGGGGGGGGGGTTGGTTGGACGTTATTGGTGGAAGATATAGGGGGAAGGCGTGGGCGGAAAACGGACGAGGTAAAAACCTCGTAAGAAGACATAGCCCGCGACGGTAGCAAAGTTTTTCCGGATACGCACAGACACGCACAAACACGTGCACACTTAAAAAATAATATTTTATTATACAAATGAAATACGTTCGGGAGATGATTGTTCAACGATCATTGCGTGCGGCGGAGAGTGATGAAAATTCAGCCGACCGATTCACATGGCCAACGGTGTCGGATTCACCGTCACTTTTAGTCCGCCGCTTGCCGACGACGACTTCTTCCGGCCGTCGTCGACCTCGTTTCCGTTTCCGTAGTCATCGCCATCGTTGTTGGCCGACACTGATTCACCGTCTTCGTCCTCGTCGTCGGGCGAAAGATCATTTTCCCTGGAACCACGCAAACGACGCGTTAAAGTAGGTGTGATATAAATTGCTTGACAATATAATATTTTATTATAAAAAGGGGATCACCGCGATTAATGTTCTCTGAAGATCACTGTATAGGAATTCGGCGCAAGTTCTCGGAAGCCACCAAAGTTGTATGTATAATAGAGCCGTGTCAAGCAATTGAGCGCCCCGGGGAAGTTCGCTCCCCTTCTCTACAATTTGAGCTACAGGTAGCATATTAAGCACAAATAAAGACGCCCCCTTTTTTCTACATAACTACGGCGCCTGGGGGAAATTGCCTCCTTTGCCCCCTCTTTAACACGGCTCTGTATATAGTATACATGTTATCAAGATAGGAATCAAAAATGTAATCAAAATTAAAGGAAACCAAACTGAAAATTAATTTTTCATTTAATTCACTGGAAAAAATCCAAATTTCGTCTGCGGGCCAAATAAAGTTCTTCCATGATAATAATGGTCCACGTGTAATATTATAACAACCCCATGCGGAAATATAGAAATTGGTTTTTTTAAATTTTTAAAATTTGTTTTGCGAACTTAATAACCCTCTCCCTGACATGGGGTTTGATCATCATATCAACCCTTTTGGGTATACAACACAAATTATCCACAGATCGCGATTGGTTTCTGTATGTTGTAACAAAAATGTGTTAATAAGTTATTAAATATACAATTAACCAACTGCGTGTAATAACTTCTGTTCTAATATTTTTATTTTCTTTATAACTATTATATTATAATTAATGACTATTAATCATTTTACCATAGTTATAAATATTTATTTTAACAAAAATGATTACTATTAGTTGATAAATTAAACGGGAATTTATCAATTGCAGCGCTTAAAATGACCGTTTCATACAACAATCACGCTCTAAACATTTTAGGGTCTATCGACCAATTGTGCTTTATACATTTTAGGATTAATAGACCAATTTATTGCTTTCAAAATATTTTACACGACCTAAGGAAAACTAATTAATTAGTTATAAATTATAATTATATAATAAATTAATATACAACCGATTAAGTTTTTCGCGAGTATTAATGCACAATATATAAAATATCATAAATAAATAAAGAATTTTTTTCTTCACATTTAACAAGTTACTTTATGTTTGTCAATTATATACAATTTAACGGATACCAGTGTTACATTATAATTAATATTTAAACTTTTTTAAATAATAATAACATGGTAATTTTAAAATTGTTTTCTGGTAATATGCCAAGTATCAAATATTCAAGTGCTTGTAATGTGTGCCACCAACAGACACATTTAATAGTGCGTACCAGCTATATGTAATCTGTGCCAAAATATGAAAAAACAACATGATATTATTTTTAGTGCCACATCAAATTATTAGTTTTGGTGATCTGCCCCACGTCAGGACACGAAATTACATAATATGTACCTAGATATCACACTTTCAATTTCAATCGCCGGAATTCACCTGATAAATTTACACGCAAACTCACATTAGTGAGCGTATAAAATACAAATAGTAGGTAATAATAACGTAACTATCAACAACATAAACGTGAATAATTGGACAATGAACTATAATTTATAATATTCCCGATTTATATTTTAATATTTTTCTTGAAACGCATGTCTACTAAAATTAACTTGATTAATGAATAAAATACATATGAATAAGTTTCAAAAAAAATTATTATCAATTCTTTTAAAGTGGTATAGATTACAATTTTATTTGGTAAAAAAATGTGCAAATTGAATTTTTGTAGCTTTAATATTGCATCCGTTACACGATTCTCTTTAATGACAATTTATGTAGCACAACATATTACCACACTTAGTTTTTAGATTTGGCATCAATTACATTATTTTTTTTTGGTTTTTGGCGCAAATTGTTTACGCACCTTCAGTGCTATACCGCAGAAAGAACAACTCAAATGGCCACTTTATCCATCTCACCACTATAATAGTACTTTTAAGTATTATTATAATTATTAAATATTGTTAAATCTTATATAATATTTCGTATACGATCGCAGTACTTACGAATAGTTATGATTGTTGGTGAACAACGACTTAGGACATTCCTTGAAGTAAGGGTAACATTCTTTACTTTGTTTTCCAATGGTTTCAGCAGTCACGTAGTCGTTCATTAAATCAGCGTACGTCGATTTACTAGCCCTGCAAAATAATTACAGAAATATTGTATTACATGTTATTATTATGTGATTTTTCTGATCATTTTGATTAATAGACATAATATTATCTGCAGCATGAAAACCTAAAAATCGTTTATTTAATTATGGTGTGCATTCCTAAGCTATATTACTCAACTGTTTGGACAGGCAAAAAAATATTATATTATTATACTCTTGGAATCGACTCACACGCGTAAAATGTATCAATGCAAATAGTTATTATTACACTATCAATAACCCAACCTAATATGAGTGAATACTACTGGATACTATCATTACAGATTATAAATATACCGTATAATATACAGTGAAACCTCTAAATACCGGAAACTCAGCTCTGTCGCTAAAATTTGTTCTACTATTCGGAGATGTCCGCTATTGAGAGAGTCAAGATTGTAGAAAGTTTGTAGTTGGTTCTCAAGAAAACACTCTCTATTGGGAACTAGAGAAGGTATTGCTGTACATATCGTATATTGTATATTTTGGCGCTTTTAAATTGCTGACTTTCCTCCGAATATTTGGGTATCAGCTTCCGCAACATTAATTCGGACAGCAATCTTTTCACAGTATTTTAATAAAAGCTATTATTACTCCTCATCTCCATACTTATAATTTTAGTAAAATTACAATCTGAAATTTACATAAAAGTCAATAGTACAAACAAGCCTTATACATTTTAAAAACCCGAAATCAAGAAGAACTTTTAAACAGATGGAAACAATTTGTTCAGCAATATGATAAAAATAATATTACGAGAACTGAATATATAAAAATAAAGTCGCTTTAATGATTACCAGGCTGATATAATAAAATAACTTATAATATTAACGAATTAACCTAACAAAAATAAATTATTTTTCATTATTATTTACTTTATATAAATGAACGTAGCAAATGTAGCAATATTTTTAACATAATTAATACATGTATACTACATAATATTCTATTTGGCATATACGTGGTGATCCGTTTACCGTAAGAAAGCACTAACGTTTTTTAAAATATTTCTTTTATATAACTTTAAATTGTTATCAAACAAAATTCTAAAAAAAAAAATATGAAAATATATATTATAGAATGAAAATTATCGCACGTCGTTGCATTATTTTTATATATACCTATTATGTTTATATATTATATTATTATTTACGTGAAATGAAATAAAATCAAATCACTAAAATGATATTCGATACATTACAATTCCCGCGACCGACTTGCATTACCGTATTGCCGTGACAGCCACGGCTGTGAGTAAAAACTTATTTTTTTAGTTCAAAAAACACGACTGTCTGACTGGTTTTAGAGCAAAAAACCTCTTACAAAAGTTGAAGAGAAGAGTTGAATCTGTTGACGTACAGGACTAGATTTTTAATATTTTAATTTATTATACCAATTATCCACAAATCAAAAAAGTGAAAACAAAAAACAAAAAATGCAAAACGATTTTATGGATTTTGAAAATGAATTATCGAAAATCAAGTCCTCTAATTTTATATAAAATATCTATAACAACCCCTTCAAAAACATTTAAACAAAATTTTGTTGACGAAAAGTCAGCCTATGATATTACTATATATATTTAATGATATTATTATGAATAAAGTAATTTATATATAACCTATTTGCATGGAACCTTGTTTTAAATTTTCAATCCTTAACTATAAAAGTTGAACATTTTTTAAATTTTTAACTACAAAGTAATTATGAAATTTTAAATTTGACAAATTTTTCAAAATTCGGACTTTAAATAAGTACTTGGGTATAAAAAAAAATTGCGCCTTTGTATTCTTAATATTTTTCAACTGCTATTATAACAATTTAGGTATCAGGAGCCTTGCATTAAATTTTCAAGCTTTTTTACCCAACAAATACAATTTCATTGATATTTATAGTCTATAAAAAAAACAATTTATATAATTGAAAACTGACAATGTCCGTTAAAAGTTCAAAAAGAGCCAAAATATTTTTTTAAATTTTATAGTATATGGAAAATAAAAATATAACATTCAGTAAAATGTTCATACAGTTCTTCGTTTTTGAATAACAACAAAATAATAAAACCACTACATGAGAAATCGAGGGAAAATCCAATATTGTAAGAATATAAACTTCAAACCCCCATAAAAATGTATTTTAATTTGTTTGTAGACATTTTACTTATGAATAATCTTGTATTACATTTTCAAATCTTAAATTTAAAAAGAAAATATTTTGTGAATTCTCAACTCAAAACAATTTATTAATTTTCGTGATTTTTTCGTATTTTGTCAAGGTTTGAACTTTAAATGCTAATAAAAAAAACTGTAACTAAGGATTTTTAATATTTTTCAAATGTCATCGTAACAATATAGTAGGAGCCTTGTATTTAATTTTCAAGCTTTTCAACAATTAAAGTTTTATTAGCATTCATAGAAAAAAATACTAATACAATTGGAAACTGAAAATGTTCCTAAATAGTTCAAAACAAATCAAAATATTTTTAAAATTTTATCGTGTATAGAAAATGTAAATATAAACAACCGGCGAAAATTGCATGTGTATACGTTCATTTGTTTTAGAGTTACACCAAAAACCAAAATCGATTTTATCGAACACCGATTTTACGTAAAAATTTAAGTTTTCTCGGCGCTTTTGAAAACTATTGAGAAATTTGACCTCCCGAATACACCAACTAGATTCGCTTTCCCATCGAACAAGATACTGTTGAAGAAAATTGAAGCAGTTTTACTTGCCCTAAACCGTGATGACAGACAGGGCCGGATTGGTATGTATCGGCCCATCAAGATTTTCACTTCTATAAGCAGCCCATTTACATATTCAGTGGTTCAAAATTACGTCTATAATTATTACGAGCTTATAGGTGGCCAATCATATTTTAAACATGAATTTATTTTCACTCACACTCACACGACCGGCCCAAACTTTAAGTGGCCCACCGAGATTTTCCGGCCCTGATGACAGACACAAAAAAATTAAAAAAAAACACTTCATTGTAAAATCAGTACATTCATCGCTCCGCTCAGAATCAAAATTTGAAAACTGAAAATGTCCGCGAACAGCTCATATCTCATATCATAGTGAAATTTTCATGTATCTACAGTTATTCGTTTTTGAATTGCAACAAAATATGTAAATCGCTACATGAGAAATCGAGTGAATATCCAATGTTGTAAAATTATGAACTTCAAACACTCATAAAAATTTAATTTGACTTTCTTGTACACATTTTATTTTTAATAAATGTAAACAAACTTATGAGGAATCTTGAATTACATTTTCAAACCTTAGATTTAAATAAATACAATTTATGAATTTCTAACTCCAAATGATTTGCATATTTTCGTCATTTTTACGTATTTTGTCATCTCTCCGCTCAGAAGCTAATATTAAAAAAAAATTAATAACACTAAATTAATTTTTACTTCTTGTTAACATTAATTAATTTATATAGGTATGTAATTTGATGTCCAAAATATTTTGACTCACTTTGAGTCATTTTTAAATATGTCTATAAAAAATTGTTCACTAGTTTAAAAAACTTGAAAATGTAATATAAGGTTCTCGTGAGTTGTTGTTAGCTTAAATTAAAAATAAAAATTTAGCGTAAGTCCACAATCATTTTTTATGAGCATCCAAAGTTAGATTTTTGACAACATTTGTAAAAAATACGAACATTTGCAAATTATTTTGATTTGGAATTTCATAAAAATTGTTCTTTTTATATCTAAGATTTTAAAATTAAATACAAAATTTATCAAAAAAAAAAATGTTTACTGGATATAAAATTAGATTTTTATGAGCGTCGGAAGTTCAAATTTTTACAACATTGGATATAATAATATGCACTCGATTTCTTATGGAGCTTCTTATTTTTGTTTAATTGAAAAACAATGGATAATATATTTATGAATTACTTTATTATTGTCTACATAATAACTATTAATAGTGATAGTTGATAACATTTTCAAAATATTTTGACTTGTTTTGAGTTTTTTATGGACGTCTTAAATTTATGAGTTTTTTTTTTCTATTAGTGTCAATAAAATGTTATTCGTTGGGTCAAAAAGCTTAAAAATGTAATACAAGGCTCTTCGTAAATTGTTACAATATTAGTTTAAAATATTAAAATACACAGGCAATATTTTTTTATAAGCATTTAAAGTTTAAATTTTGATAAAATTTTCAATTTATTAAGAATTAAGAATTAAGAAATTAAAACAAGATTCCACGTAAGTATTTAAAATGTTTATTGATATGTTAATGTTATCATTGAATAAAATAAACGATAATATTTATTATAATCAATGGTATTATGGTAATTCATTCGAAAATATTGGTAATTATAAAAATAAATACATAATAGCACTGATTAATTAATATAATCAATGATAATAGGTATGTCTATATTGATATTTTTTCAAACTAAATGTAAATCGTAAGTTATTGTACGTAAAATATTGTTAAGAGGACGTTATACCCGCATGTATTGTCTCCGTCTTACAAATGCGTAACATAGAACATTTTACGCTCAGCAGAACACGTGTAGCTCCGTTAGTATAAAAATTAGAGCGAATTGACCTCTTATAAAATCTAAAGGTAAGATAGTATTATATTTTAATTATATTTTAATTTTAATGCGAGTTATGAGTATTTTAAAATTGTAATTTTTTTATACATTTTAAAATACTCATAACTTGCTTTAAAATTAAAATATACTAAAAAGCCCATAAGGTTGCCTAGATAATAATCTTACCTTTAGATTTTACAAGAAGTCAATTCACTCTAATTTTTAAATTAACAGAGCTACACGTATTTTGCTGATCGTAAAATTTGCTATGTTACGCACTTGTAAGACGGAGACAACACATGCGGGTATAACGTCCTCTTAACTCGAATACTTAAAATGTTTGTACAACAATTAAAGGTACGGTATAAACTAAATTTTCTAGTCTACATAATATTGTTAATTGTTATATACAAATAGGTATACTATTGGGCAGACAGTGGCTTTAATTAAATAATGGTTAGTGTATAAGAGCGCTGAGCAAATATTTAAAATATTATGGCGGCAATAAATTTACGTGTATAAATTTTATTTCGAAGGGATACGTCACGGCCGAACGTTCATAAGATAATAACATAATACGTCTGAGTACTACTAGCCACAGGGAGTTTTCGAGATCGATATTAAGACGAAAATAAACTGTTTCTTAAACTTATAGGTGTCTTCTTATTATTTCGACAGCACCCAACGCAATAGGTGTACCTATCTGTTAACAAAAACCGTCCTTTTTTTATTCCAATCAATTATACTGTTCAGATATTTTGTCATTGATAATACGTGTCAAAAATATATTAATAAAATATACCATATTACTTAGTGATTTACAATAGTATAAGAAAAACTGCAGGCCACCGTACATTTAAATCTACTATTTAAATCGATTTTTATAATATATTTTAATACGCCTAGATGGTTTTTAATAAATTATAGTCATTTATTTTGGTCGACACTGACATGGGTGTGCCGTGGACCGATTTTAACATATTATCTAACTAAGCGTACAACAAGATTAGACAAATCAAGTATGGTTAGTTAAAATCGGTGTTTCCGAATTGCGGACAAAGTGACAAAAACCATGTGAGTTGCGGACGAAATCTAAAAAGGTAACATACGAATTGCGGACACAAATATAAGATAAGAAATTTCCTATTATTATTTTTGATATAGCGATCGTGGACGTTGGGAAATTATTGTTTGATATACAGGCTGTTTCAAAAACATGTTTACCACAAGATCTATAAAAACTATGACGATAATTAATAATGACGATAATCTATAAATATTTTATAAGCAATTTTTTCCACAAAATTAAAACAATAAATAATTCAACAACATTTTAAAAATAACGATTGCTCTTTTGCAAGACACAAATATTTCTAACCCCACCTAGCAATTTTTTTGGTAGCTTGTCCTAAGTCCTGAAAAAGTGGTGAAGGGAAATATTTGTGTCCACAACTAACGTGGTTTTTATTAAAAAAAAGCTCTGTACGCAATTAGTATTATGACAACGAAACTCGTGTCCGCAATTGTTATGTTATAATTACTGACCTAAATAATTCGTCCGCAACTAGTATGTGTCCGTTAAAATGTATCTTATACTTACATTCCTAACTCAAAAACGTTTTCAAATTAAATATTCCATCGGACAAACAAACGGTATTTTATATGTTTTATTTTTTAAATATTAACACTTTGTGAGAACTTATATGACATAATATCGTATAAAAGTATAGCTAGAACGTAATAAAAAAGACACATTTTTATATTATGATTTCGTAGTTTTGTTTCTGGTCTGGAGATTGTATTTGCAAACGGAAAATCACACGAAATAAGAATTATATTATTTTCATTATTATTATCATTTTATTATTATTTTTATTACACATATTTTTTTATTCTACATACCTAGTAAATCTTGTGGTTAGTTAGTATTTACATTTTAAAATCTTTTTTTCCGTGTAATTTTTAAACACAATTTTTTTTCTTCCAATTTTAGGTTGTCTTATACTTATAGCCTAATGTTCTATAGTTAGTCTTAGTTTTTTTGGCCATGTCGCCAGGTGTGCACTTAAGAGACCATAACTCCGGAACCACTTATTGCACAGCGTAAAAATTTCACAGAAACCATTTACATATCAATCTTAATATGCCCTGAAATTTTCATCAAAAACGGTTTGGTAGATCTTGAGTTATAAAATGTATTCATAATGTACATTTATTTTTATATATATAGATATATTATAAATCAAATTAAACATTTTACAGCATTTTTAAATGATCATAAAAAAAACTTGAAATACCTAGACGCTTCAAATATTAGTTGCCTTTTAACAGTTTGTAAATCTATTATCGAGTATGGTACCTCCTACTGAAGAATTCATATTTTATTATCTAAAAGTGGTTTGACTGAACAAGATGAATATTATTTATTATTAAATTATAATTATTTTAATAGTTTTAATTTAATTAATTAGTATTAATATTAATTTTTAGTAAAAAAGTAATATTAAGCATGTAAGATAGCATTATATTACTTTATTTATTAACACATATACAATTATTATGGCTCTTTGAGTTATAAAGTCGACCAAATTTTTTGCATTTACACCGATTGTTACATAATAATACAATAATATTGACGGACTACGCGACGTCGTGACAATATAATTATTTGATAATCAGGAAAAATTATCTAGATTATAGTGTTTGTGCAAATGCGCAATATACTATGTGATCACTTTGTCGTTGAAATTACAGATCGGTTCGTATTATCGGCAAACGTCATCGCGTATATTGCGTACAATTAGATAGGCATCTTGTAACGCGTAAGTCGTAGTATTAAACAAATAAAATGTATAAGAATAGTTTTGTAGTGTTATTGTTACGTATAATACCATTCGACATAAATGTGTGCACTGATTAATTCACTTTGCCCACTTGAATCCGGGCGGCGTACACATTGCCAAGGAAATCTCGTACAATGCCCAGCCAATGTATGAAAAAATTGAGCATTAAAATGATCATTTTTACATTGCCCAACATTTTCGGGCATTGTGCACAGTACAATGAATCACATAACAATGCCCGAATTCCTACTTTGCCCGTAACTTATATATATATATATCATCGTAGAGCTCTGTACGGTCCGTTTTCTTATAGACCTGACCGGACTGATCATTTTTAACAGAGTCCAGGACTGGACCGGACCGATAAAATAAAAATGAAGCCAGACCAGACCGGACTGATATATTTTAACAAAGACCAGGACCGGACCGGACCAGGCCGATAAAATAAAAATGAAGCCAGACCGAGTATTATTGTATTATGATAATGATTCTTATTTTTCAACGTACCAGATATAAATTATATTATTAAATCAACGTTCACTATAGACCGGACAATTTACCTATACCTTTATTAATATAAATTTGAAGGCGGAATGGACTGGACCATTTTTTTAAGGATCGAACCGGACCGAACCATTTTTTTTTAGGTAAAGTGCCCGAACCGGACCGAACCACATTAAATTATAATACACAAAGACCGAAAAAGACCGGACCATGGTCCTGTCCGGACTGGTCTAGACTAGACTGTGCAGAGCTCTACAGGGATGGCAAACCTGTTGCAAGAGATATGTGCGCTTCGTTTTTTAATGTTGGGTAAAAAAATTGTATAATGCTTTCTTTATTATTTCTTAAAAATAAAGTTCCAAATTATTAACTAGTTTTTCATAACAGAGGAATAATAAGCGTTAATGGATGCAGCTAACATTGCTCTTGTACTTCATTTAAGAGGATGCCAGCTCACTATTTGTTTTCTTTCTCCAGCAACTACGCAGAGTCATTTATTCTATGTTTTTAAGTAATCTTAGAATAAAATTTCCCATTACAAAAAATATAGAGGATAATATATTTGAGGAAATGACATATCGATTTTATATTTTATTGTTATTTGACTTTGTATTTGACTTTAAAAAAAAAAAAAAATAAAAAAATGGTGTAAATTTAAATTACGTTTAAATTGTTTTGAGACAATATATTTTAGACAAATCGATATGTTATTTCCTCAAAAATATTATTTTCTATCTTTTTTGTAATGACTGATTTTACTCTAAGATTACTTAAAAACATAGAAAAAATAATTCTGCGTTAATATTATTCTATATACCTCCCTAGAGTATGGTTCTAGTCTTCCCATGTATACATTTCTCAAACTAAAATAATTTTACCCCCGATTGTCCACTCTTAAATACCGTAAAATATAGTTATATATATTACATTCATCATTCATAGGGATATCACTATTCAAACAAACTATGATAATCATTATTGTGCTAATAAAAAATAATTAATAACTAATGAGTAATGAATAGGTATTATGATTTATGAATATAATTCGTCGCATTGATGTCTTCATACGGGCGACTAATGTTACCTATATTAATATTTATAAGTAACTTGTAAAGACAATATATTAGTTTTTATCTTTCAACATAAATACAAATTATTTATAAATATATCTTATTTTTTTCTGATAATATTTTTTATACTCTGTGAACTTGTAATAATTATTGTAAACTGAAATTTCGTAATAAACAAAATTTTTTCTGGATAGTAGGAATATTCAAAATTAACTTCATTGGGAAAATAAAGAAAAATAAGAGTTGGTTTTAAGTTTATGTAGAGGCAAATGAGTTAAATTAAAGTTAAGTTAATTAAAATGCTGAACTAGTAAGTTAAGTTAATATGTTAAAATTGACTTCACTTTTAACTTAACTTCTAACTTATTAACTCATTAATGCCCAGCCCTGATGTACTCTTTGTTCTCGCGCTATTTACGCATATGAGTGATATATTTCGTCGTCAAGACTCGCGGATTAAATCGTATAGTTTTGTATTTATATCCCAGACAGCAAATGTTTGACTAAAAATATTATTATAACATTAGAATAATATTATTTGTGAATATAATATCATTATAATATTACAAATGTCACTGTGCATAAGTATATACACATCGTGATATCGTATTCGATTTCGTTAGCGATCGTATATCAACTCGTATTTAAAGGACTTACGTAAAGAATAGTTGAATAAATTCGCCGAGGAAACCAAATGTGTGTATGGACTTGTGCCCGTGAACTTCGCATATGGCTCGGAGCAGACACGCTTTTCCGTTCATTCCGAAGTTCGTCAACAGGTCCTCGACGACGGTGAACATCAGAGCTCTGCAAAGATAATAATTTACTATATTAATTTATTGTATTGCACATCATAACACGCAATATTGTAAGAGGAGTAGTATTTTTAAAAATAATGTTCTGAATCTAACGTCAACGATGACATGATGTTAATACGGACACACACACACACACACACACACACATACTTATGTGTATGTGATACTGTGTCATAATAATAATAATAATTATCGTATACGGTCTGACGTATTATTATTATGTTATTATTATTATTTATTTCCGACGAAATGCTGAGGGCCGGTAAGGTCGGTAATGTACGATTGCACGCATTTCATAATACGATTATCCATTTTCATTGGTCAACAGTCGGCGGTAAACGGGTCTTCTTGTTTTACTTTTAAAACAATTAATTGTTGCAATAGGCTCACGAAACCTGTTGCTCGCGGTGCCCTTGAACTTGGACCGAACAGGTTACTCCGCGTAACCCCTGTCTGCGGCGGTTTCTGGTCGGAATATTAATACGGCAATTATTCGTTATAACAGATGCGATCTATAAAATATTATATATATACATATAGGTACAATAATAATATTTATACATGCATGTGATGCGTTTAATATCGGTCAAATGAAACGTAAGACGTATACCTATTTAGCCGCGTAACATATACGATCGTAAAAAAGCGGACGAGGCGTAGGTATGTATGAGTAATATTACCTACTGTAAGTATATATTTATGATATAATATCAGTACTTAACGAAAAAATGACGTTTCATTAAGCGTATCATATTATTATGTAATGTAATATTATAATATAATGCTAAGTATTTAAGTGCCTGCGCGTGTCCATTATAATAATATATACGATGCGTATATAGGCGTAGTCGTGCTTAGAATTCATTCACAGCTGATGTGGCCGACAAAAATGTTCCTACCTATATCGATCTATAAGAGTTTACGATAAGTTGTCTAGCTCCCTGAAATGTAAATCCAAAAGAAAGATACTAGTCGACGTTATATATTTTACTATTTTTACTAGAGTGCTATTTATTTTTTTGAAATTGTTCAAAAATCTGCGAGAAGCTGATTTCGCAGGTATTATGGCCATGGTCATATCAGTAAACACGCCCATATGTACATACGGTGAAATGAGTTTTCACACGATATGGGTGTGTAGGGTGTACTTACATTGGTTTGCAACTGGTATTGCTGATATAACTGAGATCCTCGTGGAAAACTATTTTGGCTTTTGCGAAAATTGCTTTTCTAACGATTGACATAAAAATAGAAAACACATATTTTTCGAATTTCGCAATGTTGGGAAGGAACGCGTTCCTTTTATAGAAACGAGGCTTGGAACTCGTTATATTTAAAATATTGGAACAGGGAACGGGAAAGAGTTCCTATTTTTAAGGAACTTGAACGAACGTTTCCGTTCCTCAAATTATGAAAAAAAATGAAAGTTATTTTTAATAATAATATTTTTTTGAATATATTTAGTGTTGGTAATTTGGTATCACTTTTCGTCAGTCACTAGTAAATATTAAATTACCACATAGTTCGATATACCGTGATTCCAACAAGGTATAATATGATTATAAAAACAATGGTTTTATGACTGTGATATAAACGATATTACTGTGATTATGGTTTAAAAATTAAAATGATATTTAAGTACAAACAATATTATATTATAAATCATAATCATACGTCTAGTTGACAACTTACAGTTAATGTCGTCTTGATGAAAGTCTGTCGTTAAAAGTTGAACGTTTTAATTTAAATTACCAAACCATTGACAACCGTTCAGATCATAAAAAAAAATTGTAAAGGGACGGGAACGCATTCCTTTTTCGCAACACGAACAAAGAACGGGAACGAGTTCCTTTTTTACAACAGGAACGAGGAACGGAGACAAGTTTCTTTTTAAAAGAAACTTTCCCACACTGGAATTTCATATATACCTACTCTGTAAAGGTAAATACCACGAGAAAGCTCTGCGTGTCGCAACAACAATATCGTACGGCTAAATGTATAGATATTGCGAAAGTGAAGTAGGGAAAAGTGGACTGATCATCTCAAGTAGACATAATAACGATTCAAATCAGTTTTAAACAGTATTATCACATAACTAGATCGATCAGTGTGATGAAATAAAAAATTGGATGTTTTGGCTAAAATGACTGTTTAATATAATATTATAAATTATAGTATTTCGTCAGGAATGGTTTTTCCCGACCAGCCCGCATCGTGCCATAAAAAACTTAATTTCAAAAAAATCTTAATGTGAAGGTTCTTACAAACTGCACGTTATATTTATTTATTTTTTATGATTTTCGTATAATAATATCGTTTGTTGAAATCATTCTGGTGAACAGATTTATGCGTAGTCTGATCAAGAGTTACATGATAATATACAATATTGCTAAAATAATACATATTATTTATTCGTAATTCGTCGACAACGATCTGTTCACATTTGATATCGCTCGTATCCAATGATTATATTATCATAAGATATGGTTTGAGAAACATTATTAAAATCGTAATAATTTATGAATTACGGACGTGCGATTAAAACGGGAACATATTTTGTCAACTTATTTTGATCATAATTATAGATATAGTATTGAGTCCTGTGTGCTCCTGAATTATTCAAAGGCTATATTTAGGTACATATTATGTTAGGCATTTTACAGCTTACCTTTCACCTCCTTGGAAGTACGAGTGTATCGGTTTGGGTAAAGTTGGAACGGATCTAGTCGATCTCCGGCCGCGCATAAGTTGAGACACATAGTCGACGAGTGCCGACCCCGTCTGTCTGCCCATGCTCCTGGCCAATATTTGCGGGAAGGCGCCGAACGGATTCTGATTGTCGGTCAACCCCAAGGTATTGAAGTCGACTAAAATATAAGAAACATTTAAAAAACAAAACATGTGAGCACAGATATTTTTCAAATACGTTCATCATAATTCATAATTTCGTTAATCTTATTTTCATTAATTTTAATCAGGTTCTCTCGCCGTGTCCCCACCTATAAGAAATTTTAATATTTGTCATTTATTTGATTGTACACGACAGGGTGATAGAAAATATATTATTTACATTTTTATAGATCGTAAATGTCATCACTCTGAATATTATATTATCACGATTGTTCCGGTTTAAGAATTTTTTAGTATGACGGTATATTATACCAATTATTATTTTGTTGTTAACTGAGCATGTTATGTACATATAACTAAGGCTGGGTAATTTAATGAATTTTATAACTCAGTTAAGTTAAAAGTTAGTGCATATTAACTTAAATACAAATATAAATACTTAAAATTATTCTGAATATTTTAAAAATACCATTGTGTATGAAAAATATTACAATAATTAACAATAATATGTGTATGTGATGGTAAGTTGTCATATGGTTCTTACAATTCACCAGTTGTTAAACGCATTCGTATTCACTAAGAAATAATATTAATGAGGATTTGTCATGAGTATTATTTGTTAGGTAATTATTATAAGTTATTATTAATTTGTTTAGCTCTTAGTCAAACGGAATAATTAAATGGAATAAACTATTGACAAAACATATATTCGGAATTTAAATTTTAGTTTTTAAAACTACTGTCGATAAAAAAATATTTGATTAGTTAAAAATTGCAAATGCTTTTGTTTTATAGTTGAATCTATTTTTAAGTCTTACCAAACCTTGATAATATTCTAAATATTCTAATTTAAACATATAGTTTTGGTGTATAGCAAATGCAAATATAAATGTTCACTGAAAATTTCATGTATCTACGGTCATTTGTTTTAGAGTTACGTCAAAAAAGTCCAAGGCTGGGAAAGTCAATGATTTTTTTAACTCAGTTAAATTAAGTTAATATGCACCAATAACAAAAAGTTAAAAGTTAATAATTTAACTTTGGGTTAACTCAGTTAAGTTAAAAGTTAATACACACTTTTTGTTAACTAGTTTAAAAAAATTTAATTTGTTTGTACAACGTTAGCGTACTTTATTTTTTTTCAACCCAAAACTAAATTATAGACTATAGTGTTTATACTTTATACAGTATTTCCATATAAGTTAGATTCGAATGATATACATTTTTAACTTATAGCAATTCATGGTAAATATTTTTTGACATGAAAACAAAATAGACTAAAATAGTTAAATATAATAAAATTAAAAACAAAATTTATTTACTTTATTTACTTCTTAAAATGAAAAAATAATTCGTTAATTTCACTTTAATCAAAAAAGAAATTTAGTAAGTTAACAGTTAAACTAATGAAAAGCCAAAAGTAACTATAGTTAATGCCCAGCCTTGCCTATAATTATGTTTTTATGTTAACAATGTGATAGCGTGAGATGCACGTGTCTCTGAAAGTCTGAAATATATTATGTCATTGTAAGCAAACATTGTTGTTATTGAAAGTAAAACGGCATTATTCGAACGCACTAGTAATTATTATTAATGAAATTGAATTTCTTACATTACCAACACCTAAAACTGCAGTTGCAGATGTCTTGACCTATCTGTGCAGTTGTAGGCTTAGTCAGTACCGTACGCATGCTTTTAGTTCACTTAGGGCTTTATAATTTACATTATTTTTTCTAAACAGTTTTTATATAACAAATTATAGTTAGTCTCAGATTTAGTCTACTTTTACAGTGTTTAACCTGGTTATCTATAGAGCCTCCTCAGTTCGTAATAAACGTGGTAATAACCGATGGACGATGATATACCATTGATCATGGCAGACATTAGAAATGTTCAGCCAAAAAAAAAACTGAAACTATGATTACCTATCGAAGTCTTTGTCATATTCAACAATTTATTTTATATTTATTAAAAATGACCAACAATTGATCTGCGTGTATAAAAATGGTGGTAAATTAGATTTTTTTGTAGAAAAAAAAATTTCAAGGGGAGGGGTCAGAACCCTAGAACCCTACCCCTGCGTACTCCACTGGGCTTAGTGTTATTAAGTGTGTACATTTAGGCGACGAAAACGCGATAAAAGTACAAAATACAATATTGACCTACAAAATACAGCACATGATGTGCACGACTAAAATGTGCGTACAAATATTTTATTAGTCTTCTGATGTAGGCACCTACCTATGTCCTATTTACTGTTGTGCCTATGTTATGGTCTCACCGGGCCGCCGAATCGAGCAGCCGAAAAGTCAAGTAACCTATACATTTACATGGTAGTCATTATTGTACCCGTTTAATTGCCATTACTTTTGTAGGTGATGATAAATCGATACCGTATAAAATATAAGCCCAATGTAAACATTCTCTATAAACTGGTTTCAGATTCTTGTCGTTTGCCTAAGCTGCACGTATAAATTGTAAGCTCGGTTCGGCTTAATAATTGGGCGGAGACGTCATATCGTGTGAATATCGGGAACCCATCATCAGTCGTGTGGTATAACTATAATTACAGGAGTGTTAACGTGATATAGGTATATCATATTATATTATATATGAGAGCGGAGGACAGTACTGAATCTAACAAGACTTTTATTTTCTTTCTATTTATTTTTTTCAGTGGAGTGGTTTTTTTTTTTTTGAATAATTCATAATATTTTAAGTATAAAGTGATGCATACTATAATATATTGGTAGACGGTTAGAAAGACACCTGCGACTAATCAAAATAAATAATCTGATGGTTTGAGTGCATATTATTAAGAACCACAGGACCGTTCGACTGACTAACGTTGAAGCGAGTTCATAATATTAATATTATGTATATTATTTAAAAAATTCATTTCAAATATTATTATAATTATATTTTTATGACATTAGATCGATCTCGTGCTTTGTGAATAATTAAACACCGGGATTTAAAATTGCACGTGCTAAGTTTTTTTTAGTAGTTGTAATTGTCGGATTAAATAATTATAATATGTTACTTATTTCGATGCGTTCGACTTTATTATGAAAACACGCAACATTCACAGTAGGTATTACGTGCATTTATCTGTAGACTGTTTTTTAGTACGCCATATTATAATATTGTACATATTCGTTTCATTAGGAATAAATAATAATAATAAAAAATAATGTTAGGTTATGCAAATGGATTACACCGCCAACTATTTGTATCTGTACCATCAGTAATTAGTAGGTATATACAGCTAACGACTATTTAATATGCCTACTCAATCGGACAGAAGTGATGAGTTCCTTTTTTATTCTGCCGACCAATCGACTTATTTATATAATATATTATGTAGCTAGTTATGTATAACACCAACTCGTGATAGTCTTTGCGAAGACAACTGTAAAGAAATTCCAGAAAACAAATGAATGATGATGGAATCAAAGAATAAAATAACTGCCCATATAGAGAAAACGTTCGAAAAATAATCTGGAAAAATGTTCTTTTTCCGTACGCAAAAATTGTAAATTTCTACATACCATCACATTGTTTATGAATTTCTAAATTATTTTATTTATAATTGGACATTGTGCCTACTATAAACATGACTAACGATTTTTTTTTAATTGTATCTGATGATTTATAATAATTTATAATATGCTCCTTACGACTAGTAATATATAGTAATAATGTGCCAAAACGATGTACCACCCATGTCTTATATGCGCTGCTAAGTACGAATAATAATAATACATTAATACGCAGGTACACAGAGCACTGGCGTTTGTAGTTTGCACCAAAAATGGAAAAAATAATTTTCTTTAAAATTTTGATTTGTTTTCGTAAGTTGACATACCTAAAGTAAAATCAAGTATTTCATTAACATTTAAATTAAGTCAAGTTCTTATAACTAACTGTTTATGAGTATTATAAAATATAAAAATAGTATTGGAATAAAATGTATTAGCATTGCATTTTCCAATCTTGTACAACTATTGATATGTTTATCACCCATCGTCGTCTACTTGATTATGTCGAAACCACAATTATTGTTTAACGGTTGTGCAAATTACCATTTTTGCCAAATAAAAATGAAACAAATTACTATTTTAGCATGTAAGAAATGGTGCATAATAAATTTATCGTTTTAACTCTGTGTGGGAGCGGCGTAAATTAAATTGGTCCCATTAATTATAATAATATGATGTTGTCGTATTCGTTGTTCCCATTGCGCGGTATTGGCATTAAAGGTCTGATCACATTTTCACAATAATTTATAATTTAAAATATTATTCTAAACGCATCATGCTGTGTTCATAGGTGGACTTTTGCAGTGTGCAGTATACAAATTATAAGGATACCGTCTATAGGGTTTTATACTTTTCAGTTCAACGATTTAATTTTATAGTAATAATGAGGTGATGTCGTCGTTGCTACTGAGTACCAGACGTCTTAAAGTCGGAATTTCAACTTAAATCACGAGAGGGGACTAATAAATAAGTTATATATCAATGGATAAAAATCTGAATATTGAACAACAAGGTGATGCTGCAGATGTTTGACGTCTATCGGGAAAATTGGTATAAAATGTCGGACAACAATAATTAATAACTTAAAATATTATTCGGACCACATTATTGTGTTTATAATATGTGGACTCAGTAACGGGTATTAATTTAATAGGTATACACATTAAGGACACCGCCAATCGGGTTTTCAGTTCAACGATTTAATTGTATAGTAATAATTAGCTACGGATTACCAGACGTCTCAAAGTCAGAATTTTGACTTAAGTCATAAGGGGACGGATAAACCAAATAACTAATATATTATTAATGAATACAAATAGTCACACTGAATCATGAATGGCAATCTGACGCTCATGTTGGATAGTAACTCGTCTATCGGGAAAATTGGTATAAAATGTCGGACCACAATAATTAATAACTTCTGATATTATTCGGACCACATAATATTATTGTGTTTATATGTAGATTAGGAACGGGTAGTAATTTAGTAAATATACAAGCTGAGCACACCGCCAATTGGGGTTTCAGTTCAATGACTCGTCGTTGCTGCTGATTACCAGACGTCTTAAAGTTGGAAGATTTTGACTTCAGTCATGGGGGGACGGATAAAGACAAATAACTAATATATTGACAATGTATACAAATCGTCACACTTACTTGTGAACGGCAAGCTGATGCTCATGTTGGACATGAACCCCTCTGGCGGGTACCTGACGAAAGGCATGGATAGAGATGGCGTTATCGTTAGTTTGGTGCCGGGTGGCAAGGCCAGGCGGCCATCCGAGGTGATCCACAGCAGACGTTTCTGCCGCGAGTGAGGCTTGTCCTTCTCTTCGCGCATGTCATTCTTGTCGTCTGCGCCGGTAACGCAGTTCTCAAACCACAACCACAGTAACAACGTGGTCCACAGAGACGATCTCCTAAAGTATATCATTCCTGAAATGAAAACAAAAACAATATGTAGGTATACTGCAGATGAAAATAATATATATATATATATATTTGAGATGGATAAAATAAAATATATAAGACTGACAGAATTTATTATTGTTTCTGATACCGTAATATAGTGAGGTATATACACAATTTATAATAATATACC
Source organism: Metopolophium dirhodum (assembly GCF_019925205.1). Taxonomy (NCBI): domain Eukaryota; kingdom Metazoa; phylum Arthropoda; class Insecta; order Hemiptera; family Aphididae; genus Metopolophium; species Metopolophium dirhodum. The sequence continues at coordinate 25,456,981 of NC_083560.1, forward strand.
ATTCCACTATTTACATCTCGCAATTACAGTGTAGCTGATTATTATTGGTTCACATAGTTTATATTAACTTACAATATTTTGTTATACATAAATAAAAAAAAATAAAAAAAGGGAAATCTTCTCCTACACACGTAAACGAAATGGTGGCATGTAATACTACTAATATTGATTTTTTCAATTGTACAAATATAATTGAATGGTAAGTGTTCAAATCAAGTTTAACATAAAAAAGGTGGATAAGTGGATTTCACTCTGCTGTACAGTAGGCCACAAGTGGGTCGCTGTAATGGAATGTATTAAATTTGAATAAAATGATATAATATCATTGTATAAGAAAAACGATTCTGAGCAAAAACGATCAGTCAGCCTATGATATTACCAAGTATATTTGATGATATTATTTTGAACAAAGTAAGTTATATATGAACTATTTACGTGGAACCTTGTTTTAAAATTTCAATCCTTAACTATAAGTGTTGAACATATGATAGGTGAGGATGTAAAATTCAACAAGGTTTCACAAGAACAAATATACTGTTATAATAAAAGTTTAAAATTTTATAAATTTTTAACTACAAAATAATTATTAAACTTTAAATTTGATAAATTTTGGCAAAGTTTGAACTTTAAATGCTTATAAAAAAAAATTCTGCCTATGTATTTTTAATATTTTTCAACTGCTATTGTAAAGATATATCAGAAGCTATGCATTTTTTACGCTTTTTTACCCAACAAATAAAATTTATTTGATATTTATGGAAAAAAAAACTATATTATGTTTGATGAGTATTAATGTGAATAAAGTAATTTATATATTTACCTTTTTACGTGAAACCTTGTTTTAAATTTTAAATTCTTATCTATTAAAGTTGAACGTTTTATAATTAATTTTTAACTACAAAATAAATATTAAATTTTAAGTTTGATACATTTTGTCAAATTCGAACTTGAAATGCTTAAAAAAAAAATTTAATTTGACTTTCTAGTAGACATTTTTTTTTGTATAAAGGTAGACAAACTTATGAAAAATCTTGAATTATATTTTCAAATATTAGATTTAAAAAGAAAACTTTTATGAATTTCTACCTTATAATAATTTTTGTCATTTTTACGTATTTTGTCAATATTTGAACTTTAAATGCTTATAAAAAAAAATATTGCGCCTATGTATTTTTAATATTTTGAACTGCTATTGTAACAATACATCAGGAGCTTTGCATTAAATTTTTACGCTTTTTTACCCAACAAATAAAATTTAATTGATATTTATGGAAAAAAAACTAAAAAAATTGAAAATTGACAATGTCCGTAAACAGCTCAAAAAAGTCAAAATATTTGGAAAATTGTATGGTGCATAGAAAATGCTAATATAAACATTCAGTGACATTTTCAAGTATTTACAGTCATTCGTTTTTGAATTATATAAAAATAAGAAAATTGTTAAGTTAAAACAATAACAATTTTAACAGAATAAGTTAATAAGTTAAAAACAAAAACAATAAACTAGTTAAGTTAAAAAGTTAAAAAAAAACACATGCCCACCTTTGAATATTGTTCCGATAAATGTCTATCTCCTCTGCATAACGATAATCATGGTGCAGATACGTGCACAGTATATTTAACATATTATATATCCCTAAAAAAGTAATGCTAAGGACAATCGGATGATTTTGAATAACTCTGTGCACATTGTTCGAGTTAGGATTAAGTGTGTGATAATGTGATATTATGCTATAATTTACAAATTTACTGTAACTTGCACTGCGATTCGTATACATATTGTTTCGAATATCGTGACAACGTAGACTTTTAAAAGTTAAGATTAGATTCGGACGAGTTCGTATAATGTTTAGTTCGGCAGTTACTTATTACAGTATTATTTACTGAGCATAGGTGATAGGTGCATACGTACTGTATTGGTAATGTAATAGCTTATCGTTCTGTTAGGTATTGACACGGTTGAGAGTGGTATCCGTCTTGACGTGCCGTGGTATCGACCGCAGGTGTTGGGGGTGATTCGAGAATGTGAGCGGAGGTGATCGAGGAGGTGACGCAACACGATTAAAATAAAGACAGGTAAACAATATACACGCGAGGTGTCACTGAATTGGTCTCACTGTGAATGGTTATGGACTCGGAAACGAGCGCAATATATAATATTACAAAATAAATTAGTACGGCTCGCACGATGTCGTGGTCGTACTTACAATAAAACAAAAAAAAAAGAATAAATTTCGAAAAATAAAAATATTCGGATCGTCGACGGATGTGCGAACGGACGTCGTACTGCTGTCGGAGGCGGAGGCGCACTGCGGTGTTCGCGTATTGGTGTTCGGAAGAAGACAGCTAGCCGTCCCCTCCGTACCGGTTGTCTGCGGTGCGCCGTTCCAGTGCGCGTCCGCCGTCATCGGTCGGCGCGCTGGTGTCGCCTAGTCCAGAGGCGCTCTCATGAATTTCGGATGACGGGTATATGAAAATACCAGAAATGTCAATTAGCTACAACTTCAAAATAAAATATCTGACGCCGAATCGAATACTTCCCCGTCGTTTTCAGCTTGCTCAACTATACATATTATTTCTACGTTGAAACAAAAATAAATTTAAAAAAAAAGAGTTGTTCAGTATAAAATCAGAAGAGTTTCAATCGCCCGGTTAATATATTGGGTTTTACGAATGCGTAGGACACCGAAAATCGTGAATTCTGTATTAGCTATAACTTAAAACAAACGATTTCCTGCAGTTAATTTCTGCAACATTGTTCTTGATTCGTTATACACATAATCTATACATAGGTTTGCGAAAAATTGGTAAGGATTATTGAAAAATTTGGGTGGGCGCTACACTAGATTTGTTACCAATAAATTATTATAACTATATGTTATTACATGTATTATATTATTTGTAAAGCGTCCATGCCCCTCCCCTCCGGCAATCGAGTCCGCCCATGTCGCCTACAAGGTCTGGTGGGTTGGTAAGAGACGGCGCGTGGCGGATAAGCTACGTTTGAATTCTAACGTCGTTTCCCATCAGTATTGCGATATAAAATTAAATTAAAATGATGATGTTTAAACTGACTGCTGTCTGCAGTGGCGTATTTAAGGGGGGCAGCAAATTTTTGTGGGAGCTTTTTTTTCGAAAACAGATTTACAGTGATTTAAGCAACAAAACGTTTTTTTAATATCTTAATATTAGTATCTTAATATAAAGCTATCCTTAATATGCAATCAATATTTATATTATACTATATTTTTAATATATATCCAAGGTAGCTAAATCCTAAATACGTCACTGACTGCTGTGCATCATTGTTTTAGCTCGACTGACGTTTCGGTTTGCGATTCATCTCAAACTTTTGGCAGTAATATACTTCATGGAACAATTTTGAACGTGACGATTGACTAATAAATGCAATGCTGTCTTCTGACTTACAAACAATATTTTTAAACGGAAAATACGAAAAATTATCTATACCTACTGTAAAATCGAAATATAAATCTTTATCACTGGTTATATATATATATTAACATCTATATTCTATTTCATTTACGTGCTAAATGTACACTACATATAAATGTGAAAATAGAATCTTTGTGTCGAATGTTCTCTGAAACTACTCATCGGATTTTCTTGATTTTTGTTTTTAAACGAAAGAGTAAATTGCGGACCAGGCTATAAGCTTAATTCCAAGTTAATTTTGTAATAAGTAATTACTCACTGTTTTGTCGTCTATGATACGACGTAGTGGGATCGCCTACCTGACTGATTTATTCATATTTTGACAGAAATATAATTCATATATATTTAGAAAATAAACAAATCTTATGGACGACTCCACGAGCAACAGCCCCACTATTTGCAAACAACTATCCACGCGGGGGTGGAGCACGTGGGACACAACTAGTGCCTAAATATTGTCTATTACTATTATTATAGTATTCGATAGCCTTGCCAAATTAGTTATCTGAATAATCGATTAAGACTATTCGATTAATTACTCGAATGAATAACTATTTATTATTCGATTAAATAATAATTATTATTAAGAATAAATATATATTTAAGTAACTTGTTTTTTGTTATCAGTTGGTTTTTCAGAAAAGTTGTATTAGCAAATAGTTAACTACCTACTAGTAGCCAGTAGCCACTAGTCAATAGGTACAAGTGTAAGTTTTCATTGTATTTTATTTAAAATCAAATTTTGAGATTTTAAATTGAGTTATTAAAATTATAGTTGAATATTAGGCAAATCTATAACAATGATATATTTAGACATTTAGCAATAACAATATAATACATTTGTTATCAAAACATTACATTGTTTGTATTATAATAATTAATAATATGAAGGATTTGGCAAAGTTTTTAGAAGGTATAAACAACTTAAAATTAATGAATAGGTATTAAATTTATATTTTATTATATGGTAGAAGTTGAAATTTAAAAACAAATTGTAAGTTGTAACTAGGAAGTTATAGAAAATAACAAAATAAAAATATGCACAAACAAATTATAAAATACTCATGAAAATTGAAAAGGTATATAATTTGAGGAATAACAATTAAAAGTATGTAAATAAATAAATATGATTACTTAATAATAATTATCTCTTAAATTTGAGATTCTTGAGAAAATACAAATTGTACCTTTGTGTTTTTCTACTGAACAATACTTTAAAAATAACCATTCAACTGAAATAACTTATATTAAAATTATAGATAATATTCAAGTATTTATTCAATGGTATGGATCATTTGAATAATTATTCGACAGTATTGATTATTCAATAGTTTTGATTATTCTGTCATGTATGGTATTATGCGAATAATTATTTAATAGTATTAATTATTTCAATAATTATTCGATAGTCTATATGAATAATCGAATAATAATCGATAGTACAAATTATCCATTACCGCCCATCGCTATTTTTTTTTTTTTTTTTTTAATTGATCTTGAGCCCGGCAGCTGAGGCCATTAGCTATTTTTAGTTTTACTGTAAGTTATTAAGTCGGTAGGGGGATGAACACGTGTGTGTTTTGTTTGGCAGAATTTTTGATTGGGCACCCGTAGGTATCTGCTGTGCCCGGGTGGGGGGATGGCGGCACTTGATCTCCGGACACCGTGACTTGCACGGAGAAAAATGCCGCCCAATGGTCGAGGATTAGGACCTAACCTAACCGGCTGTGCCGAATCCGTCGCGTTAGACCGCTCGGCCACCTCGTCCCCCCAAATCGCTATTTTATTATACTAATTGTTACTCATAAATTCGAATGTCGCCTCATATATTCGTCTCTGGAATGATAAATACGCGCGCGATTCGCAGCTGATATTAATTAAAATAAATTTCGTTTTATTTTATATATAATATTTAATTTGCGAAGAATATGTTTCGTTTTAAATGATATCTGTACAATTCATGGTTTTGTAAAATATAATCACCACATATATATTGAAAACTAAAACGCGTAGGTACTTCGGTCATATAAAATATACCGATGACATATTATGATTTGAAATGATTGCATTAAATTATACATCGAGTGTTATAATATCTTACGATGGTATACATATAATACTCATTATGAATATATTATTATGTTGTAGGCATACTAATATAGTGGATATTAGCATATTTGTACACGCGGCGTTAACTGGTTTTGAATTTCATTACTAGTGATGTTCAAGATAATATGTATTTCTTATACATAATAAACAAGTTATGGTTTTAAAAGTAATATTATATTCTCGTAATAAACACGCCGTCAAAAATAAACTAAAGCTGTATTACCGTTACTGCAGCAGCTGCCATTACATCATACCATTAGACCCATCTCCGAAATTCTCAAAAATCCAAAGTGGACTTATATAATGTTGACATTTTTATGGACAACTAGTTTATTATGCGGATCAGATTTTTGATATTTTCTACGGTGATTAGAATTTCCCGTTATTAGAAAGCGGTTATAAGACCCGGCTTTAAAAAAAAAGTATTAATTTAGGCGTAGGCTCTATAATATTATATTACTCGATATAGAATATGATATGAGTGTTTTTTTTTTATACTGTATTAGCCTCAAAACTGGAAAAACATAAATCGTTAACTATATTCTAATTTTCATGTGTGATATTTTTTCTTCAGTTCTGCCCACGGAGAGAAAGTCAATAAATTATAAATCTCGATCCACTGGCGTCGAAAAAAAAAACTACATTCTTTTAAAGATTTTATCGTGGAAATTAAACATTTTGTACATCAAGCTGTGACGATTATAATATTATTATTATATTATAAATCTTCGGCGGCTATACGGTGCAGCGCGGCAGTAGTCCTCCGACAGTGGGTCAAAAAATAAAACGTTAATTACGGGCCTGGTTTTAGGGCGTACGATGTTATGGGCTAGACACGCGTTTGTAATGTAAATCAAAATGGTTTTTTACAAAACATTTGGGAATAATAATTATTATATAATACGCGCATATAGGTAGGCGTTCATATATTATACAAACTTCACGTTTGGTCCGTTCGCGAGTAACCACGATCGGTTTTTTTTCAGTTTTTTAACCTTATAAAATAGTAATTATAATAAAAATAATAATTTCAACTATTCATTGTAGTTGATCATGAAAATTAGGAAATCATTTTGAGTTGAGAATTCACAAAAAGTTTTCTTTTTAAATTTATGATTTAAAAATGTAATACAAGACTCCTCATAAGTTTGTCTTTATCAACAAAAAAAAAGGCTACCAGAAAGTGAAATTAAATTTTTATGAGCATTTTAAATTCATATTTTTACAAAATTTGTTATTCACTCGATTTCTTATGTAACGATTTTCTTATTTTGATATAATTCAAAAACGAATGTCTGTAAATACTTGAAAATTTCACTGAATGTGTACATTAGCATTTTCTATACACCATACAATTGTCCAAATATTTTGACTCTTTTGAACTGTTTGCGGACATTGTGAGTTTTCAAATTTTTTAGTTTTTTTTTCTATAAATATCAATTAAATTTTATTTGTTGGGTAAAAAAGCGTAAAAGATTTAATGCAAAGCTCCTGATGTATTGTTACAATAGCAGTTGAAAATATTAAAAATACATAGGCACAATTTTTTTTTTATAAGCATTTAAAGTTCAAATATTGACAAAATACGTAAAAATGACAAAAATTATTATAAGGTAGAAATTCATAAAAATTGTCTTTTTAAATCTAATATTTGAAAATATAATTCAAGATTTTTCATAAGTTTGTCTACCTTTATAAAAAAAAATGTCTACAAGAAAGTCAAATTAAATTTTTTTTTTTAAGCATTTAAAGTTCAAATTTGACAAAATGTATCAAACTTAAAATTTAATATTTATTTTGTAGTTAAAAATTAATTATAAAACTTTCAACTTTTATAGTTAAGGATTTAAAAATTAAAACAAGCTTCCACGTAAAAAGGTAAATATATAAATTACTTTATTCACAATAATACTCATCAAACATAATGAGTAAATAATAAATAGGCTGTCTGATCGTTTTCGCTCAGAATCGTTTTTCTTATACTATGATATTACATCATTGAATTCAAATTTAACACCATCCATTAAAGTGACCAACTTGTAACCTACTGTACAGCAGAGCGACATCCCCTTACCCACCTTTTTAACTATAAATTTACTTTTTTACTCCAAAAAAGCAAGTTTGTCCGATCGTGAGTCCGTTCGTAAGTCCGTTCGTGAGTAACCGCGATCGGTTTTTTTCAGTTTTTTAACCTTATAAAATAGTAATTATAATAAAAATAATAATTTCAACTATTCATTGTAGTTGATTATACGGTTTATTTTATTGTATTATTCCACTAATATCTTATAGTTATTCTAAGTACCTACTAGACCTGCAAGGGCCGTAAATTTTCGGCCCGGTCCGGTCCATGAATTTTATCCTCGAGCCCAGTCCGGCCTGGTCCAAAAAATATTGTGAAAAAAAATATAATATTATTATGGTATATAAATAGTTTTATTATACCCACCAATCAATATATTATTATATTTATTGTGATTGTATCTCCTATCTAAAATCTATCCATAGAGTATACTCCACGGTTTAAGATATACTTAAACCTATAGCTTAAACCGTGGTATACTCTTTATATATCTATCTGTACCAAAGTTGGTTTCATCATTATTATTTGTTATTTCAAATTGTGATTATTTACTGTCGAAGAAAAATCCTTAAAAAGCCCGGTCCAACCCTTAATTTTATTCAAGTCCAGACCGGCCCGACCCAAAAAATTGTAGAAAAAAAAGCCAAGGCCTGGTCCGGAATAAAACTCCAAGAGTTAAAAAGCAAATAATCAGAAACGATACCTATGTAAATACATATAAATTCGGAACTAACCCATGATATACCAAATAAATAATTTTAAAATTTTGTTTGTAAATATAAGTAATAATACTTACTAAGTAATATTTACATATAATAGGTGATTTGTAATAATAATTGTTTATAAAAATAAAAAAAATCAATTGACTATAGGTAACTTCTTTTTAATTTTTGTCTTAAATTTTTGCATCAAATAATAGTAGGTTTATTTTTATAATATTATACAATAAATATCATCCTGAAATTCTTTTCTTGCACTGCACAAAGTAACAATTTTCACTGTGTCCCACTCAACACTAAAAAAAAACCCTGCTTCATAGGTACCTAACACTGTCATTCATAAAATATAATATTATTAATATATGTATGGTTTACGAAAAATTAAATAAAAATAAAATGTAATCCCATATATCGACTATAGGTAATTTTTACATTTTTTTTGATCCCATTTGTTATTGTATGTACCCAAACATATTTTAGTACTCACTACCTGGTATGTGGTTTGATAATATCGCGCTGAATATTGTATAACAGTCGTTTACTCGTTTCGATAAAATCAAAATTGAGTGTACTGGTAAAAACAGTCGTATGATACCTACTATTGTAGTTAGGTACACGAAAATGACATAATGTTTTTTTTTATCTCGGCCAATTATCGGGGCTTATACGCCGAACACAAATACATAGAACTCATGTATTAATCAAAATATGGTCCTGATAGGAAGTCGCCATATGCATTCCGAGTAATGGGAAAACACGATGAAATGTTATGTTGTCTATGAAAATTGTTATCACCATCGTAATATCAATGTTAAAAATCATACCGGAATGCATATGGCTTCCATAATGCGCCCATTTTATATGTATGACAATTATACATAAAACGCATTCCATGTATTTAGGTAAGTGGGTTTATAATATTTAGGTATGTAAACGTAGGCGCACCGTTCTCTAATAAATTATTATTATTATTATCGTTTTTTTAATGGAATAAGTTAAAACAAATATTATGTACCACTTCAAAAACGACAAACGGCGATAAATATTATCGATATATATTTTTAAGTATGACTAAAGTGCTTTAATGCATTCTGATTTTGTTTTCCCAATTCAAACGCTGATCAAGTACCTATATTATGCGTATATAGAATAGCTTTTGAAAGTTTCAAAAACCATGTTAAATCAAGTCCAGAAGAAAACAATCTTAGACTAAATAATATAATAGCGACTCGCTGAGCGATGGATTAACTAGTCGAACCAGGACCGGATTGGCCCAGTAAAACTTGGTATGTCGTTCAAGTCATGAGGGGCCGCTGACTGAAAATATGTTAAGAGTTAAAAGTTGAAGATATGGATACTATAAAAATAAAGGTCGACCAGTGGGTACCGCTCTGCTGTACAGTATTTGAATAGAGCATGACGTTGTAATAGATGTGTTATATTTAAATCCAATGATTAATCATTGTATACAAATAATGGTTCTGAGTGGAGACCTACATAAATAATCAAATTTAATAGTTTAAAAATATCTAAAAAATCTAAAATATCTCATGGCTATAAATAGCGTGACTTCCCGGTGAACTCTTTCTTTTTTATAGAGGTAGACACAATCGTTGTGAACCTTATATTAAAATGTCTTATGTTGACTATGAAACGAAAAGCTTTAATGAATTTATAACTGAAAAATAGCTTAAAAATATAAAAAAATTATCATGGCTATAAATATCTCAAAAAGAGTCAAAATAAGTAGTATTAATAATAACATTTTACCATGTATTGAAAATTCTAATATAAATATTTCACTACGGTTATTCGTTTTAGCAATACAACAAAATATCAATAATCGATTAATAATTTACCGCCGAATATCAAATATCGTAAAAATAAGTGAAAAGGTTATAAACAATTAATGTTCGTTTAAGAACATTTTTTTTTGTTGATATAAGTAGAAAAATGTATGTGAAATATTCCGTTAAAATTGTTAATCTTAGGTATGAAAATAAAAACATATATGATGCTCTAACTCAAAAATAATTTACAAAATTTAAAAAATTTCTTATGGCTATTTAAAGCTCAAAAAGAGACAACATTGTTTGAAAATATTACCATATTATATGGAAATTCTAATTTTAACATCTGGTGAAAATGTGAAGTACCTATCTAGGATTAAGTATTCGTTTTTGAACTACAACAATATATCAAAAATTGATCAATGAAAATTTGTTAATTTATCGTTAACATTTTATACTGTACACATCTGGTATACATGCAGCACGGTAATATATGTATGGTATATTATATATTAAAATAATATGAAACGAATTTCTGCGAAGGAAAAAGCTAAAGTTAAAATGCTTGTCGGACGATGGTTTTTTAATTTTTTCAAAACGCTTCGTGTGATGTACGGTCGTTATATACCTATATAATTACGACGTTATAATATATAGGCATGTACCCACTGAGGTATATAATCGTGTCTACACAAATTTTCCAACTCTACGCGACAATTACGCGTCGTTCATTCCCGAGGGACATGATGATGGTCGCTATCGTACCGCCGTCGTCGGGATATAATATTATGTATAGTAATAAATTGTATATAGATCCCTTCGTCTGAGATTTCGATAACATTTTGGCCCGACACCGAAATCAGCTGACATGCGAGTAGGAGGTTATTTTTTAAATAAATATAAATAACTTAAATGTTCAAAAAATTGCATGTTACACCTAATTTAACACTTAAACATAAATAAATAGTAAAGTTAAGATTAAATATATTATTTACAAGATAATTGTTTTTAGAGTAACATCTTATAATTTCTTAAATGTTAAGAAATGTCTAGTCCTATTTAAAAATAGTTGTTTTGAATTATTAATTTTTTTTTAAATATTCACTTAAATTTGAACTAACTCATATCTAGAATTTGGGATGTGTTGCCGTGATATGTTTTATTAGTTTTGGTGTTACCAGAATTTTGATATAATTAAAATTATGAAATTCGGCTAAATTCTAGTTAAGACATTGATTATAAATTTGTTTGTTATCTTTGACAAATTATTATTAAATTGAAGTCTATTGTATTGATCATCGTATAACATTTGGTCTATTCACACAGAAGTTGGAAAAAGATCTCCGGTATAAAAAGTAATTAGATTAGTATGCTCGGAATGTAGCAGTGTTAAATAATTACAAACTTTTTTGGATGTGTAATAATTCCAAGATATTTAAAAAAATAACTCATTCACAAGCTAAATAAAAACTTTCTTATTTTTTATATTTACTGTTATGAATTCAATCATATCAAAAAACAAAATTTATATTTAAATAATAAATGTATATGGGCATAAGTGATAAAATACAGTATTATAATATCTATACACAAGACAATGCAAATTTGCTAGAAGTTTTATATCAATTTATACAATAAAAATATATTACTATGACACATGTTTGCAAATGAAGCTATATAGCGAATTGCAATAAATGAAGATTGCATAAAATTCTATTAGTATCAAAAATTATATTTTGGAAAAAATGGACTTATAACAATAGTGTGCCATCAACGATATTATTATTATAGTATAACACGGAGTTATTTAATTATATACCATAACTGTCGGCCGCATATGACACGATTATTGGACACGTTTTTCGTCTGCTTTACCACTTTACTCGAACCCTTTACATAAACCCACTATATTATTATTATTATTATTGTTACATTGTCGACGACTGCAGCTCGGATGGCATCGAAAACGAACTATACACACATAATATACAGCAACCGGTTGTTTTTTTGTCGATTATTACCCACTAAATGACGCTGGTCTGCTGCAACCGCGAACTTTATGAAATGTGGAAACGCGACGGTGCAGTATGCACAACGTACGTCATGTACCTATAACCTTTAAAAAAAAATTAAGCAAAGCGATCTAACTTATGAGGAATCGAAATATAACATTGAAAAAAAAATTGCCCGAGTCCCATTATAGTACTGGTTCGGCGACCGACGTAAGTATTACCGGCATTTCATAATTGAGGACAAAGAGGTATCGCCCGATTGCGACCCAAAGTAACCTTTTTACCTTTTAACCTATCCCTATTGCGGTCCGTACATAATAGGTAGGAAATACTATTTATACAAATAAAATTTAAAAATCCAAAAATATGAAAATATCTAATTTTATTTTGCAAAAATAAAGTTTTAAAAATCTACCTCAAACACTATATAGTTTAACACTAAAATCATTTTAACTATTTTAATGATTTTATTTCATATCTTTTTTTATTGTAAACAATTATTTTACTATTTAAATGTATATACTATTTATGATGCATTTTAATGAAAATTTATTTTATAGACATTTTATCTTATTACTTATACGTTATTATGTGAACCAATGTGTGTTTGGACGCAATCGGGAATCGGGATACTATTATATTTGGGATAAAATACGACTACCTAAATTCGGGTCACCAATCTCCGGGACAAAGTACCTAACAAAAACCGTAGGGCGTGGGCGTACCACGATTGCGCACTTTTTACCTTTTTATGTATGAAAAAACCCAACACGATTGTGCAACTTTTACGTTTGATATTCGTTGGACTTAAAGAAACATAACAATAGGTAATTGTCCCATAATATTTTTAATGGTTTACTTACACTACTTAAACATAGAATATTATATCATATACACGAAACAAAAACCAATTATAACATAAATTAAGTTCATAAAATTTAAAAAAATTCCAAACATACAAATATATATAAGTTATAACTAATAAGTAATAACGAAATACGTATAATCAAAATTAAATATAATTAAAATACATCACAGTTATGACGCGTCAAAAAAATTAATATCATTCAGATATTCGTCTCCAGATATACACATAGGTAAAAAAAAATAATTAAAAAATATAACAAAATCAAGTTCTTATAACTTTTTTATCACAAAATGGCTAAATGATCTCAATACCAGCGAACAATATTTTAAAGATATCTCATTATATTTATATTTTTTCCACGTATTAATTAGAAATAAAATATTTTCTTCTTGTTCTTTACGAGGCTAGTTAATATTTTTGTTGTTTTATACTAAATATTTTTAAACAAGATTCAGTTTGAATATCTAATAAAATATTTATAACTTGGTAAATAGATGGATGAGATGTATAACACTGAGCACTATAGTGGCTATGGAAAGATTCTGGCAAATTGGTCATTCTTGCGAATAACAATAAAATTGGTGGAAAAGTGGCATCAGATGACATAATCAGTATATAATGAAAAATTCAAAATTGTCAGCAGGGCTATTTTCAATTAAATAAACAAAAGCATCTTCATAATTTAAGCACGATAATCTGTTGATATTGAAATCATACAGCAATATTCTAATTGAAACTCAAGGAGAAATAATGTTGAAAATACTTACACGGTACACGGTACTAAGGATAATATGTCTATGCCCTATAGTAATAGGTTACATAAGTAGATTTAGGACTTAGATGATTTGGAAATGTTAGTAATCAATGTTGATCTATCAATATAAATAATTTAAGTATAATGAATACTACATCTAATATTATACATAGCTTAAATTTTTGTAAAACCATATTTAAGGATTATTAGAAAGATCTTTAGTATGAACATTTTAACAACTCAGAAACTACTTATTAGAATTTTGATTTAGATACATCAACATTTTCAGGAGAAACACCTACTGAATAATTTACAGTAAAAAAGGGGAATTTTTATTTGAAAAATTGAAATTTGTATCACCACAGGACACTCCTTGAGTAATACAAACTAAAAATTGATCAGAAATTAGAAAATATAGTCTTCAGGTATACTTAAAAATTCTAAAAATCAGAATTTGAACAGGAGTATAATTATTAAATGGATAAATGGAGGGAAGCATGTTTAAAAAATCATTCTGTATATTACATATATTTATAAGTTCGACGTCATATTATTGTACACGTTATATTCATAAATATTACCTATTATTAGGTGCCCATATATTTGTATAAGATTTTAATTATTATTTTATGAATTTAAAAGAATATTTTTTTATGTATAGGTTACTGTTTATTACTGAATCTTTCAATAGCCAAATACATTTTATGGCAACGTTGCACGTAAATTCGTTCTCAATGGTCTTCTCTTTTTAGGTCAGTGGTAATTTATTTGTTAGTTTTAAGTATTCTCAATCGTTCGACCCAAAATGTTTAACGTTCTCAATAGTTCGATAGCCATGGGTTTTTATCAAGTCTAGGCATAAACGAGTTAAAAATTTCAGAAAGTTTTAACTTATTAACTTAACTTTTTAAAATGTAATATTCATAAACTTAATTTATAATCTAATTGATTTTTATGATATAAACTTAATAAATAACGAGTTACTTTTAATCAAATTCAAGTTACGTTCATTTATAAATAATGAAATATTAAATAAAATTTAAATTATATTTGATGATACATTTTTTAAGATTTAAAAAGATTTAAAAATGTAATACAAGACTCCTCATAAGTTTGTCTTTATCAACAAAAAAAAAAAAGGCTACCAGAAAGTGAAATTACATTTTTATGAGCATTTTAAATTCATATTTTTACAAAATTTGTTTTCACTCGATTTCTTATGTAACGATTTTCTTATTTTGATATAATTCAAAAACGAATGACTGTAAATACTTGAAAAGTTCACTGAATGTGTATATTAGCATTTTCTATACACCATACAATTGTCCAAATATTTTGACTCTTTTGAACTTTTTACGGACATTGTCAGTTTTCAATTTTTTTAGTTTTTTTTTCCATAAATATCAATTAAATTTTATTTGTTGGGTAAAAAAGCGTAAAAAATTTAATGCAAAGCTCCTAATGTATTGTTACAATAGCAGTTGAAAATATTAAAAATACATAGGCACAATTTTTTTTTTATAAGCATTTAAAGTTCAAATATTGACAAAATACGTAAAACTGACGGAAATTTGCAAATTATTATAAGGTAGAAATTCATAAAAATTTTCTTTTTAAATCTAATATTTGAAAATATAATTCAAGATTTTTCATAAGTTTGTCTACCTTTATAAAAAAAGGCTACAAGAAAGTCAAATAAAATTTTTTTTTTTAAGCATTTAAAGTTCAAATTTGACAAAATGTATCAAACTTAAAATTTAATATTTATTTTGTAGCTAAAAATTAATTATAAAACTTTCAACTTTTATAGTTAAGGATTTAAAAATTAAAACAAGCTTCCACGTAAAAAGGTAAATATATAAATTACTTTATTCACAATAATACTCATCAAACATAATGAGTAAATAGTAAATAGGCTGTCTGATCGTTTTCGCTCAGAATCGTTTTTCTTATACTATGATATTACATCATTGAATTCAAATTTAACACCGTCCATTAAAGTGACCAACTTGTAAGTTGTAACCTACTGTACAGCAGAGCAACATCCCCTTACCCACCTTTTTAACTATAAAATTATATTTTTACTCCAAAAAAGAAAATACAATAATTATTATACATATAGTTTGAGTAAATAAATTGTGTTCATTGCAATCTTGCACATTATAGCCATGGTTAAAATACAAATATACATAGGTAATATATAGTTTGAGTAAAAATTATTTAAGTTAAAAAAAATATATTATAAATCAATACTTGGCCAATGTTTGTGAATATCGTCTAGTTTTTGACGTTCAGGAGTAATAGTTGTAAATAAAAGATACCTCACTAGAAATTTATAAAACAACTTGCACTTTTGGGTGCACCCATATTCACTTCTATTGTTAAATCATATTGATGCGCAATGATGTACCTATGACCTTTTAAACGGTCGATGTTCAAACAGCTGCATACAAATTGCGTCCCCGATATAAAAATTGCGTTTTGTGACATACAAATTGCGTCCCGGGTTTTTGATACGACTATACTAAATGCATTCCGATTATCTGATATCAGAATATACCTTTGATAATCTCAATCAATAATCGATACGACTATATGAGTACTTATAAAATAATTATATGTAATCGGTTAGTACCTATGTCTTTCGATTCCGTCTCGTGGACATTTGTGCGCTGTTCTATTTCTATTTAAAAATATGTGTGTGAAAAATGTATGTAAAATTGTGAGTGACGTTATGATTAGTGAAAAAAATAAAAAATAAATTTTTATAAACGATTTTAAATTTTGTTTTCATAAACTATTGAAAAAAATATATAACGTTGGAAGTGTTTCAAAAAAAACATGTAAGTCATATGCTGAATTAAACGATAAAAATGAAATATATAATAAATAGAATAATAATATAATAATAATATTGACAGTTAAAAATTAAACATTTATCAATATGAAATAAATCGTCATAAAAATATTTTAGTATTATTATTTTAATAAAAAATAAAATAAAAAAACAATAACTAAAAATATTTTATAATCAATTCAATATAATATAATAAGAAAAAATTAATTGTTTTATGAAAAAAAATTAATGTTTGGACTGGAATAAATGTACACCGTATTGTTTTAAAATATTCTATCAAAGTTTTTTCATTGTTATGAAACGATCATATAAATTAAAAATGATGGCTTTTTTTATCCTTACATTCTTTACGTGATCGTTTAAATAGTACCATTTTCTTATAATTCGAAGTTTGGTTTCTGTAATCATTTTACTATTGTCTTAACAGATCTAATAAAAACCATAATATGCGTATCTTATCTGGAGAAACGAGAAATGTGTATAGTATGGCAATCTGTAGAATAATGTGGATAATCCTGAATGTTTCATTTTAAAAGTTTTATTTATTATATTAATTAATAATTTCTAATATTTTATAATTTTAAATATGATCAACTAGTGTGTGATTGTAAACGATAATATGATATTAGATAAATGTGTGCAGTATCGAACATACCGTTAATTTTGGGAAAACAGTGCGAAATTGTTGTATAAAAGGCGGCGCATCCACAATGGAATGTGGTCTGCCAGCCAATTTTATTTATATATTTCATGCAAATTAAATTAGGTAGGTGCAATTAAATTATTACAATTAATCTTAATAATCGGGGGCATTCATTTGGACGAATGACCCGAAATAATATATTGTTTGGGCGAATTTATACATATCATTTGGGTGAAATTTACACGGACACCTAATCTATCTAAATATACATCGTTTGGGCAAGCTATAAATATATATTTATCTAAATTAATATAGACTAATAGGTTTTCCTTCCCATTCTTAGAGACTTAGGACTCTTAGTTAACTCTAACTGGTTTAGTTACAAATGTACTATATTGTCATATATTTATTATCTCAACTAATTTTTTTTCATTAGCATGGTATCTAATGCCCATTTGTTTAATAAAATGTATTATATTCTCATATAAATTATCATAATATTGTATTAAAAATCCTAACAATTTTTTTTATTAGTATGGTATCTCATGTTCATTTGTTTAATACAATCGATTATTTTCCGGTTTGAAATTTTTCCCATGATTTTAATGTATAGTCTTGTTTTTCTTTAGTATATTTACGTAATATATTGATTTTTTTTTTGTTGGTTTCTAGTAGCCTTTAGTAAGGTTTTGGTTTGAATTTATTTTAAAATATTA